>NC_056560.1:10349312-10372210 GCF_013358625.1 Macadamia integrifolia | reverse complement strand
CTATTTTTTTATATTATATATTTATAGTCTCTTGGTGGTCTCGACATGGAAGTACTGCTCCTGACCTTTCAAAGCTTGCATTGCGCATACTTGGTCTTTGTTGCTCATCTTCTGATTGTGAGCGCAATTGGAGCACATTTGAATTTGTGAGTATTGACTATTGAGTTCTGATTACAATAGTACATGTACTTCACTTAATATGGTTTTATTGAAGATAAGTAGATAACTTCATATTATTAATGTTTTTCAGATTCACACCAAGAAGAGGAATAGGTTAGAGCATCAGCGGTTAAATGATCTTGTCTACATTCAATATAATCGCCGACTTCAAGCAAGGTTCCAAGAAAGAAAAGAACAATGTAGAAACTACAATCCATTGTTGCTCGATGATCTTAATTGGAGTAGTGAGTGGATGATTGGTGAATCAGAGGATGAATTAGTGCATCCTGAGAATGATATCACTTGGAGAGATGTTGATAGAGCACTTGGAGCATCTTCATCATACCAAGGCCATAATAGACCAAGGAGGGCTCCAGCATCTACCAGTGGAACCAATCTTTGCTATACCCGGCGTGGAAGGAGGGTTGAGCTTGAGGATTTGTCAGATGAAGAAGTGGATGAGATGAGTGAAGAGGATATTCGTGATGATGAAAACATTGAGGATGATTATGGCATAGCTCCAGATGATGCAAGCCAGCAACAAAATGCAGTTGAAGAAGAAGATTTTAATTTAATTACTGATTTGGATTGAAAGTCTTTGAGTCTTAGAACTTTGACGTATTTTGAGTCTTTAAACTTTAAAGTTTTTTGAGTCCTTGAACTTTTAAGTATTTGACTTTCTTTGTTTACTAAATTCTTAACATTTTAGTTTATTTTATGTTTTAGCTTCATTGAAGTTTAAAGTTTTTTAGAATGATTAAGAATCCCCAGGTTAGTCACTTCTCATCCATTTAATTTGGCATCTCGATTTTTACTTTCGATGTATTTTAATTCTAAGTTCTTAATTACTTCTTTGACAGGAGTAGAAATATAGTGGATGACCTTAGGGCTTAGGCACTCATTATGGCATCATAGAGGTGTATAATAAATACTTGTATATTTTATGTCTTCTTTTCTTTATATTTATAATTTTGTTTCATAATTATGTATTTATATTATATGTTAATATGTTAAGATGATTGATGATTGAATATTGATGATTCATGATTGATGATTGATGATGAATTGATGATGAACTTAGTTTATTCACTTTATTGATTTGTTTTCTTGATGAATATCTTACATTGGTATGAATATAAACATTTAATATTTATTTAGCATATGAGTAATAGGATTTAACTAGTATTTGAGTCAAATAGATTGGTTTTATAAAAAAAAGTACACAAGAACGCTTTAGTCAATAAGGCGACGCTTTATGCCCGCCTTATTGCTAAGGCGCTCCGACAGGCCCTCAAACGCCTTAGTCGCACCAGCGCTTTAAAAACTATGTTGGAGAACGAAGCAGATGAGCACAAGGCGACCAGCATAAGAGAGGAGTTTGGCCTTCCACCGTAGTTAGTTTATTATTCTTGGTTATTTGACTTTTTACCACAATAACTCTTGTAGATAGGGACACTTGGTCAGCAACACCCTACTTTCTTTATTTGGTTGTAAACTTTTTTATAAATAAAGGTGACCTCTATCACTACTGACAAGTCAAATCATTCTCAAACCTCTAGTTCTCAACTACTATAAATAGAGGCCGTGTATTGCAAAGACTTGCAATGTTGAATATTAAAATTTTCAGCCATGCTTGCTCCCAAATTTTGAGAAAGAACTCCTTCAACAGCTGATATAGCTGTAGGTGAGAGACCCAGGACTGAGACAATCCATCCCACACACATCTATCCCTGCGAGTTCTTCTTCTCTTCTTTTTTTGTTGGATCATTGTGACAGAGAATTTGAGAGTTATTTGAAGTTAGATTCAAGCCTTGAAGACCAGCATTGTTAAATACTGAAGAACAGCTGATGAAGTTGGGGCGATGGAAGGGATCTCTTTGATTTGGGGTTTTTATTTACTTTCCTTTATTGGTTAGAGATTAGATTGGCAGTCTTCTATTTAGATTTGATTTTTATTTTAGTTGCTATTCAGGTTTAGTTTCCATTTTTATTTAGCTTCCAATGTTATGTCATTATTTTCTTCAAATAGCCTTGTAATGGAGAAGAACTCAGTTTTAGAATTTTGGAGAATTAGAACTTGGTTGAGAATTTTGGGTGTGAACCATGGTTGCCGTGGGCGATTCCCTCTTCCTTCCTTTCTGAATTTTTCTAATCTCTTATCTTTCATTCTCCTTCTTCTTCTTCTATTTCGTCCTCTTCTTCTTTATTATTTTTCTGGTTGTTTCTCCCAGCCCCTGTTTTTGGGCGGTGGTTACAGCCCTTTCAAAGTTGAGTGATCTCCTTCATGGGTGATCTGTTTAGACTGAGACTTTGAGTAAAGGCAGGCCTATCCTGGGCAGAAAAACCCCCACAGTCCCAACTCCAAAGCCTTCCTTCAACCTGAGATCGAAGTCCAGCTTCAGGCAAACTGAAGGTTACCGCTAGGGCAGGTTGCAGGTCCTTCAATCATTCCTTTCCTCCACTATTTGAAGCCGAACTCAACTAGGTTGGGTAGGGTCTGTTGAAGCGACCTTGTGCCTAGAATTTTAGGTTCAGCTGATGCGATTTGGTGAATTTCTCTCCCTGGAAGTGTGCTGGTCTACCGCCTGGGCTTCATCGAGAAGGAGAAGATAGGTTCTTTTATTGATTTTTAGAATAAACACTTGCTTTTATTACAGTTAAGCCCCTGTTCTCTAAAGTGTGTTCTATTAGTTCCCTTATCTTTTGTAATTCCAGCTTACCCCCTTTTCTAATTTGCTATTTCAGTTTGTCCTCAGTATTTGTTTTTTTCACTTTCAAGTGCTTGAGTTGTCACTGAAATTACAAGAATGCCCCACCACCCCTGAATTGAGTTATTTTTTCATTCTTGTGGGCCCTAAACAATATGATTTCAGTCCTTGGAATCCGGATCCGCATCAAGTGGTATCAAAGCAAATTTTCTGCACTTCTCTAACCATGACAGGTCACATCACCAATGCTGAGTTGCACAAGTTGTATCATGAGGTACTTGAGAACCAAAAGGAAACTAATGCCAGGGTTGAGAAGAATGAGGCAAAATATGACAAGTTCATGGACGAGACTCAAGGTGCCCTCGCTAAGATTTGCCTTTATGCAAAAGTCTGAAACGCGAGTCGATGAAGGACCATCTACACCACCTCCTCAGTTTAATGCCTTATAGATTGAAGATACACATCACCGAGTGCAACATGATCATTTTATACCCCAAGATGTTACCCGGCAATTTTCTGACAGAGATTATGGCATCAAAGTTGAGGCTCTAGAGTTCAATGGTGAAAAGAGACCTGAGGAATTTCTTGACTGGCTTACCAAAGTTGAGAGAATTTTTGCATATAAGTCTCTTCCAGACAAGAAAAAGTGTAAACTCATCCTCACCAAGTTTATTGAGTATGCATGTTCATTATGGAATGATATACTGCATGCAAGGTTTGTCAGAAGACTTGGACTCATTACCAATTGGGAGGTCATGAAGCAAATTCTGACTGAAAATTGTTCCTCTTAACTATGAGAAGGTAATATTCCATAAACTGCTTAAGTTGCAATAAGGTAATAAGGATGTGGATTCCTACACCCTTGAGTTCCACAAACTATCTTCAAGGTGTCAACTTCAGGAAACAGACCAGCAATGGGTGATGCGTTATATCAGTGGGCTAAATACTGAGATCCGACTTGAGTTGGCTAACACTGATTTCAATTCCCTTGATGTGGCAGCGGCTCATGCCAAGACAGCTGAAGAGAAGTCCATTTATTGGAAGAGTATGCTCAAGGTTTCAGTTTATAAACCTCCACCACGTATGGAGGAAAAGAAGCCTGAAGCTCGCAGAGTTGAAGAAAAAAGGTCAGAGTTCAACAAGGACAGTGATGGCTTGAAGAACATCAGATGTATAATTGTGGTGACAAGGGTCACTACTCCAACAAGTGTCCCAATAGGACTCGTTCTGTGAATGCAATAGAGAAGCAACCGACAGAGAAGATTGAAGATGACTCTGCTTTATATCCTTATCCCTTCGAGGAAGATGATATGTTCGACTATGGTGATAAGGATGTAGAAGCTCATTCAGCTAGTCTTTCATCCTTTTCAAACAGACTAGTTGACAAGGCTCCTCTCTTCAGACAGAAGGGTACTCTTCTACACGGTTCTGAACCTACTGATGTTTATACAATTGTTGATACCGGGGTAGAAGAAAACTCCATATATACTGAATTTGTTCGAGCACACAACCTTCCACAGAAGCAGCTTTTCAAGAAGATTCACGTGCGAGGTTTTGGATCCACAGCTCGAGAAGAGGCCACTGTAGTTGTTCGAGTACACTTACAGTTTGGGCCATTACAGTACCATGTCACCTGTTTGGTCACTCCATTGGCGCACTATGGCATTCTTCTAGGACGACCTTGGCAGTGACATGCAGGCATTCTCTATGATGGTGCACGAAACACTATCAAGGTGAAGCAAGGAGGTCGTATATATTTAATGAGGCCACATGCATTATCAGACATGCCACGCCGTTGACTGACTCCTATTCCAGTGACACGTTAGCCTAGTCCCCCTCCTCTTGGTATTATGTTTCCATCTTCTGCTTCGAAATACATGCCACCTCATCAGCGAGCCACTTACAAGGGTATCTTGGGAGCACGACCTAACTCGACTAGTCGAGTTCTTTTAAGACCGGGAGAGCTGATGCAGTTGGGCGATGGAAGGGATCTCTTTGATTTGGGGTTTTTATTTACTTTCCTTTATTGGTTAGAGATTAGATTGGCAGTCTTTTATTTAGATTTGATTTTTATTTTAGTTGCTATTTAGGTTTAGTTTCCATTTTTATTTAGCTTCCAATGTTATGTCATTATTTTCTTAAAATACCCTTGCAATGGAGAAGAACTCAGTTTTAGAATTTTGGAGAATTAGAACTTGGTTGAGAATTTTGGGTGTGAACCATGGTTGCCGTGGGAAATTCTCTCTTCCTCCCTTTTTGAATTTTTCTAATCTATTATCTTTCATTCTCCTTCTTCTTTTTCTATTTCGTCCTCTTCTTCTTTATTATTTTTCTGGTTGTTTCTCCCAGCCCCTGTTTCTGGGCGGTAGTTACAGCCCTTTTAAAGTCGAGATCTCCTTCATGGGTGATCTGTTTGGACTGAGACTTTGAGTAAAGGCAGGCCTATCCTGGGCGGCAAAAGCCCCACAGTCCCAACTCCAAAGCCTTCCTTCAACCTGAGATCGAAGTCCAGCTTCAGGCCTGAACTGAAGGTTACAGCCAGGGCAGGTTGCAGGTCCTTCGATCATTCCTCTCCTCTACTATTTGAAGCCGAACTCAACTGGGTTGGGTAGGGTCTTCTGAAGCGACCTTGTGCCTGGAATTTTAGGTTTAGCCGATTCGATTTGGTGAATTTCTCTCCCTGGAAGTGTGCTGGTCTACCGCCTGGGCCTGGTCTTTCATCGAGAAGGAGAACATAGGTTCTTTTATTGATTTTTAAAATAAACACTTGCTTTTATTACAGTTAAGCCCCTGTTCTCTAAAGTGTGTTCTATTATTTCCCCTTATCTTTTGTAATTCCAGATTACCCCTTTTCTAATTTGCTATTTCAGTTTGTCCTCAGTATTTGTTTTCTTCACTTTCAAGTGCTTGAGTTGTCACTGAAATTACAAGAATGCCCCTCCACCAATTAATTGAGTTATTTTTTCATTCTTGTGGGCCCAAAGCCATTCAATTTCAGTCCTGGGAATCCAGATCCGCATCAACAGCCAAGAACCAAAAGCGAGTCCAGCTTTTGTCAGGGTTTTGGCCTCTTGGTTCGATTCTCAGATCTCACAGATCTGAGACCAACTCTTCATGCCCTTTTGAGGGTTTGTTCTATCCCCTAAAAGGAGCACTCGACCAGACTTGTGAGGCCTTTGGCAGCCAGGTTCTGCAGCAACTATTCTTCCACTGAAGCTCTAGAAACCCTAATTTCTGAGTTGGATTCTCTCTTGCTTGCTGCTGCCTCTACAAGGACTTGACGTTGGCCATACTTGGAGGATTAGTTGAGGCCATATTAACCACCATTCGACCAGGTTTGCTGGCTCATCAGAACCTCGGTTGGTGAGTACTTAACCCTACCCTATTTCAACCCTATTTTCCAGATCTGAGTTGTTGGGTAGATCTGAATCTGTGCTTGAGTTTGGTTTGGAGAACATACATTATTTGGGGTTGTTTGCTAAGGTGAATAGCTTTACATTGCACCAACATTAAGGCCAACATGCCATGATGCCTAAGTGATGCCAAGGCACCTAAGGCAAGCACCATATTCCAAGTATGTTTCCTTCATCTTCTATATCTCAAGGCCATATAGTTGTTTCAGGCTTTCAGCGTATAGGCGACCCAAGGCGTTAGAGGGGGCCAGTAATGTAGAAGTAGGTTACAATAGGTAAACAAACTTCCAAGATGTCAAAGCTCAAACCAACTCAAATCTGACCCCTCAAATCAGTCTTAACAGAAATCAGAAATAGGGATAAAGAACAAGGGAAATAAGAACCAGAAATAACCCAAATAATTACTTGCAATCAGCAGGAAATAAACCAGCAACAAAAAAACCAACAGCAGAATCAATTCCCAGGCAGAACAGGGTCTCGGCCAGAGCAGGGAGAAAACCTGCGGTTGAAGATTCGCTGAGAACCAGGGGCTGAAACCCTGGTCGAAGGCCTCCCTTGAGATGATCTTCAAACCCTCCAAAGGGTCCTTGAAATGGTTGGACAGATTAGGAGAAAAAACCCTAACGATTGGACTCAAAACCCTAACCAACCTGCAATCGATATTGAGATTCTGAAATAGTCTTCCATAGGCTTCGATTCTGGTTTTTATGCCCTCAAATAGATCTAATTAATCCACTCACTCGACCCTCACAGCAGTCAATAACAGAGAACAGAAAAGAGAAAAAAAAGAAGAGCTACAACAAGATAGATGTGGGTGGGAAGGTTATCGCAGCCTGGGTATCTCACCCACAGCTATCCTAGCTGTTAGTCTTCCTTTCTCAAGAGAGGGAGCAAGTAAAACTGCACAAACTTTATTACTTCAATCTGATTTGTGTCTACAGCAGATCATCTTTATATAGAGGTCTGTAGTTACAAGAATAGCAGTTGGACTCAAATTAGGAAACTAATAATATAGCAACTAAGACAAATTAAAAACTAACTCTTAACTTCTAATTTAGGAAACAAAAATAACAGCTACTAGGACTTCCTATGCTGGCCCGATTGGGTCGAACTCAGCCCAAAGGCTGGTTCGATGGCTGCTTCTTCCTCCTGCGATAATGTAGCCCATGATGGGGATCTACATCAGCCTGGAAGCAAGGGAAGACCAAGGAGGCAACCAAGGCATCCAAGGAACCTAGACACGTAGGAAATGCCTTGAGAACTATGCTCAAAGCCCCTTGTCATGTTGTCAACTTGAAATCTATGGTTATGAACAGAATATTTCATTTATGCCACAATAAAAATCATATTAATCTTCCACGGAATTATTCCTATAGGATTTTCATGTGGACCTGGCATATAACACGATGTGAATTATAGACAAACCAAAAGTTTGAATAGAAAAACGCCAAGGGGGGGAGGCGAGAGAGGAAGATGACTCTTACATGGCATCCAAAAAAGCAATAACGAGATTCTGCTTCTAAATTGTTAAGAAAAATAAGTGACGGGTACAGCTACTATCAAAATAATTATAGCATTTAAAAGAAACAGCCAATATTCATGCACAAAAAAAATACTAACAATCTAAAGAATTGGTTGCTTCCAAAACTTACTATGAGATGGCATAACTGGAGGGAAAGAGCCCAAAGACCCTGTGCCATAATCTACAAGCTGCCTCTGTGCTTCCAGCTCTCTCTGAACCAATTTTCCATAACCACCTCTACTTGTAATTTGTCAAGGAAGCAAAAGAAACGAGAGCAACATAACTTCAACAACTATTTATCCTTCACTAGTTACTGAATTTAAAATTTAGCCTTCCTGAGAAATATTGTAATTCATGATAAGAGAAGTCACCATAAAAGGCTAGAAGAAAACTAGCCAATATAGATCAAGAAAGAGTTGGCAGGAAAAGTGTAAATGCAAAAATCGGTCAACGTTAAGACTTCAATTTCCGCACCAAACAGCAAGCCATTTCACCTGCTTATAAACAACATAGATAATTTTTTATAGATATAATACACTGCATAATATTAACAATTGGAAATATGACCAATGGTTTCCATGGCCCACGAAGATAACCTTGCTTACACAGCCCTAAATATCTGCTCCTTGGAGCTCAATTCATGTTCAAATTTTTTGCAGATGCTATGCACCTCACCATCTAGTATTGGCAAGTTTCAGCCCAAACAGATTTGGCCACATGGTGATATAAAGCTTAGTTGAAAAGTCAATTTTATGGAGTTCGGTTTAATGGCTGAAATAGAAGAGAAAGAATTCAATAAATGGTGGCCATACAATTGATGTGGAGATGCAGAGGGTGATCCACATGTCCGGCGGTCTAATTGGAGAGATAAGCCCTTCTCAGAGCCTAAACATGTGGAGTACGAACAAAAGCTTGCCTTCAAGGGTAAGCCCTTCTCAGGGCCTACACAGATGTAATGTGACCAGAAGCTTTCCTTTATGGGGCCGTGTCAATGATATTTTTCCAAGTATACATAATCTCAACAAGATGTACGAAGTTATGATCAATTCAGTGAACCCAAGCAAGCCTGACCAGCCAAATAAATTGCCAAGCCTAGTATAAAGAACAACCCTCAAAGAACCATGCCACCTTTGCAACACTCTCCCAAAGAAGAACAAGTCAAATATGCTCTCCCCCCCCCCCCCCCGGGGGGAGAGGTGGGAGTCCAGATCCTGGAACGAGCATTGCAGGGATAACCTTGCATGTCCAATCATCTTTTGCCACACCATATGATCGAGGGAAAATGAGCCCATGACAGACTCTTGTTCCCCAACTTCCTATTCCTTTCTTCTTGAGGGGGGGAAAAAACACTAAAGAAACAAATTAATAATCAAACAAACTTCAAAATGAAATATCTAACTGCATGATTCTATGAATTGCAGAATTGTGGATGGTTGAGGATGTTTGCTTCCCTTGGCCCCTGTTGGAGAATGATAGAAACTAAACAATCTGACCTTAAAAATGTACTAGTGTCTCAGTTCTTACTCGGTTGCAAAATCCTTCTGGGGTCCTTTAAAAGCCCTAGCTCATTAATAAAACCATAGAAACAGATGACTCCATGTCTGAAACTGCTGGTATACTCAAAGTGACTGACAAAACCATACTTAGGTCAACCAATGATCAGTGCGAAAGGAAGACCTGGAATGCAGTTTAGCAAAGTTTTTTTTCAAAAGCCAAATGGATTCCTCTTCTTGAGTGTTTTGGGAGGGCAAAGCGGTCTCTTTTGTTGATCGTAAGAAAGCGGAAGTTGGAGTTGACTTCTTTAAGAACAATAGAGATGTTGCAGGGGCCACCACTGTTATAACCTGTCAGATAACATGGTGAAAGATTATTAAACATAAATGGCCATCACTGCATCATGCAGCTCAGATGATCCGGACTCGGAAAGGAGAGGGTGAACTCCAAAACTGCATTTTTTAGAATCATAATGAATAATAATTCCTTAAACCTCTTCACCACTTGTAGCTCAAAGACCTAATTCCAAAGTAAACTAAGATACCTAATACGATAAGGAAAAAAAAATAGGGCGTACCCAATGCTTGAGGCTCCCGCCATTGCGAGGTCTGGGGAGGGTCATAATGTACACAGCCTTACCACCGCTTCGCGGAGACTGGAGAGGCTGTTTCCTTACTCAAACCTGCGACCCCTAGGTCACAATGGAGCAACCTTACCGTGGCGTGAGGTCAGCCATATGAAATCAGTAATAAATATACTAAAATAGTACAATTATGAAATCACAAAAACTCTGAAGGTAATAAGTTTGTCAACGCAAATTTTATTTTATCCTTTGCTTTCTCTTGCACGTCCACCTTTGCTTTTGCAGGGCTTATTATTAGGGTGCTTTGGCTGTAATGAAGATTGGTGACACCACTACGCTCCTAGAACTACATCATTGTTATTTATTAGTTATTCTATTTATAAGCTTAAGCGATTAGATCAATGTATTCCTCTTGTCCCTTCTAAATTGGAGAGTTCAGATCTTTTTTTCCTTTAAGTGGAAATCCACATTTAACACCCATCTGCCCGAAGAAAAAAGTATTCAATGACTTCTATCAATCAGGAAAATGAAGAAACTGCAGTAAGTATAAAGGGTGACAGAATGCTCAATGCAAATATAAGTGTACTTACCCCCACAAAAAAGTCAAAAAGCAAGACTGAATGATAAATAAGGTCAAATTTAACATTTCATAAACTTGCATCTAATCATAAATTTCACACCAAATAAAAACTCAGGATGTTTAGACCAAGGCAGTTCGAAAAAATAATCTATAAATTTCAAAAGGATATCTGGATCATAGTCAGTACGATACTCATCCCGCACCTGTACCAAAAGGGAAAATCCATGTAAAATATAAGTTGTTTTTTGCAAGAAATGGCAGTCAAAGCCAATAGCAACAAACCTGCCCACCACTTCGACCACGGCCCCATTGCCTGCCTTCTTGGAACCCCCAATCAAAATCCACACGAATAGGACGATCATCAAGAATCGTCCCACTTATGTATTTAACGGCATCCTCAGTATCACCTCTAGAATAATATCTAATGGCAAATAGTTACATAACAATCAAATAAGGTCTCATTTTTAAGGATTAATGGGTAGCCCAAATGAAATTTGTAAAAATGGAATCATAAACAGTCTGCATTTCTCAACAAAATGGCCCTTTACAATGGGAAAAAATGAAGTTTCAGTAAATGGAAAATTGTAAATAAAAGAGAAAGCAACACTACTATGAGATCACATTGGCTCCAAATGAAACTTGTAGAAATGGAATCATAAACAGTCACTGCCTCTCTCAACCAAATGGTCCTTTTACAATAGGTAAAAATGAAATTTCAATAAATGGAGAGCTGTAAACAAAAGAGAAAGCAAAACTACTATGAGGTCACATTGGTTCCTAGTTCCTACACTAGGGTAGTAATGCATGTATTAAGAACAAAAAGTACAAAATTTAGTATTTATTGTCATATTACAAGACAATATTACAGCTATGAAATTTCTAGAACACTTAGTATAATACAAGCTCTCATATGTTAACACAACACCACTGTCCATTGTGAGCTTGGCAATTTATAAAAAATAAAATAATGAGAGAGAGAGAGAGAGAAAGAGAGAGAGCACAGAAACAGCAAGTGGACTCAAAATAGCAATCACTTTACAGATTGATCAAGGGAGATCAAGGGCTTCAACAAAAATATTATTGAGATAAAACTTAAATGAAAATTAACAAACTACATCAGTAAACCATTCACAGATGACTGAGGAACAGATCACAAACTAACATTACCTTGACCATATCAATAGGAACGATGATCCATATGTTAATTCATCAATCTCATCCACATTAAAGCCTTCATTCTTGGGGGGAACCAGTCAAACCCAAATAAAAACAAAGGGGAATGAGCACCATTAATCCCTGCAGACCCTCCTGGAATAACGTAACAGAAAATTCATCTCTATTTGATGCCTCCATCAAAAGTAAAAGTATACTGTCTACTCCTCAAAAGTGATGTGGAGTACTCAATTTCTTTATCCAAGACCAAGGATTCAACAGAAAGATGGAAACCACACCACCTCTTTTTCTTCAAAGAAATGGTTCACAGAATCCTTTTACCACTGCTCATCATAACCATGGACAGACCTCTCAAATCTTAACAATCCCACAGTTATCATCTTCCCAAATCTAAACCTTTAACCACTTACAGTACATACACAAACAGAAACTTTCAAACCACAAAAACCTTATAATTGTGTTCCACACACATAGATAACCTTCCAAACCACAAAAACCATGGATCCACACACACACATGTGCGCATAACCTTCCAAACCTATAATGAAACCTCCCATCAGTCTCAGGTTCCAACCCTCATTCCAAAATTAAAGCCCAAACCTTAGCCAGAGCTCCAAACTCGCTTATCAAGAAGGGCTCATTGCATTCTACTCTTTTTTTGCCCCAGAATGGAGAAGAGATTTATGCATAACCTTATGTCTCCTTTGCCTAATCTGTTCTCACTGGTGCTTCCTACTCAACCTTCCAAGTAACAAGATGAAATCTAGCACCTCCAGAAAATCTCTATGCAACTTTTCAATTACTTAGCTACCAATACTTGTATTTCAGAAGGGAACTTCTAATAAACTGAAATCCTAGATAGTGCTTTTGATCAGTGTCACTCTACCACCAAAACAGAAACAACTTCCTCCAAACGGCAAAATTTCAACAATTTCTATGGAGTCAAATCTCAAACTAGCAGGGAACCCCTCAGGTGAGCTCCCTATGTTTCTAGATAGTCACTCCTCGTGAACCTATTAAAACACTTTCAATAAGGCTAACCCTAGTCATGACCCATTGGGAAAATAAGAATTGACCATAAGAATCAAAACATCTGAACCCTCGGAAGCACGAGAGAATATATTTGTCCCATCAATATTAATGGGGTGCCGGTGGGCCCCTAAAGAGTTCCAGACCGGTTGGTTGATGGCCCACTTAAAGACAAGCAATTTAGGTCTAAGATTCGGGGCAAAAACAACAAATATGGTGTTGTTCACAATAGAGTGGCAATCCTGTAAATATATTGAAGTTCATAAAGGTGGAAGGGCAATTTTGTAAATTCCAAGAAATCCCTAATATCTGAATGGGTCACTTAAGGAGTGTGGACACAAGTGGGTATTTGATTATTGTTCATGGATGGACTTGGAACAAAAAAATTAAAGGACATATTGATATAAAAGGCATTTATAGGGGTATAATGGGAAAACAAGAACAAAAGGACTTGGAACACATCCCACGATTTATGTTGTCTTCAACCTCCAGCCAAGGAAGGCGGCAGGGAACTCAAGTCGATTCAGGTAAGATATCTTCATCAATGGGACTCCAAATCAAACGAGATTTCTGGTTTAAGTTCCTAACCCTTCAGCCTTTTAGAAACATCCAACAACAAACCTTGTGATCAGATAATGGGTTCAGGTTGATTGCTTGGAGCAGATCCGGGCGATGGTTCACAGACCAGATCTGGTTATGGCTTCAGTTCTCACTATAGGAGCTTCAACATGGGTCAAACTCCAAGGAATTCAGTCACTCAAGGGAGATTGATCCTCATAAACCAGATCTGGGCGGTAGTTTTCAGGTACAGTTCTGAAACTGTGGTTCAACCTCAAGATGTGGAAGGAATTACAGACCAAAGCCTGTGGAATTTGAGTCGCCCAGGTAAGGATATCTTTTGCACCAAGGTTCAGGCTGGACAGGTTAAAGATCAGGGTCCAGAGGGCTTCTTCTGAGATGAACAATACCGTTAGCAGGGAGCTGTAATTGTAGGGCAGGGATATAGAACCTGAAAACCAGAAAAGAAGAAAGAATAAAAGGAACAGAGAGAAGAGAGATCACAGGGAGGAAGAAGAAGAAGAAAAGGGGGGGTGGGGGGGGGAAGGCAGCCACAGAGGGTTCTCCAAATTCAATTCATTCTTCATTAATTTCTGATTTGGGTTACATGTTTAATTTATAATAACTAAAATTAAAAACTCCCTAATTAAAGTCGAAGAATAAAGTAAAATTAAAATCTACTAAAATCTAGACTAACAGAATTAGAAGTAAATAAGGACTCAAATAGAAAACTATTTTTCCTATCTAGAAACTACTCCAAAATAAAAAGATTACAATTATTCTCAAATAAAATAAAATCCTAGAATATTGTAATGATCTTGAACCCAAATCAGTAACTTGGAACCCAAGTTGGATCTGGGTCTTGGTCCGGGTTCTGGAGCGGGTTTAGGTCGATCTGTCGGAGCGCTGCTACATCAAATATACTAAAGAAGAGGCACTGCCAATCCATCACCACTCTAAAATTATCAAGAATCCCAAGCCCTTCTCCCCTGAAAAAGAAAGAACGTATGTATTTCTTACTTTCCTATAAATGAATGTTATAAACTTACATGATCAAATTAACCTAATATCTCAGTTTTCTTCACCTTTTCTTTTCCAGTTACATGCTGCTGAAGTTGTTCCAATCCTGAGCACAAACACTGAATCTCGCATAAAGGTTACGGCAAGAAGCAAGATGCTCATCGCCATCCAAGGCCATCCCCTAGTAGGGTTTATAAAACAAAAAAAATTTAAAAATACTAATAACAATAACACAAAAAGAATAAATAAACATGAATTTTCTTCCCAATGGTTTTTTTTTTTTTTTTTTTTTCACAGTAGGAAAGTGAGTAGCAAGTAAATTGTCAGTAGATGTTGTACACTTCCTCTTTTGTACCACAAGTTTTCTTTTCGTGCTTTTGCTTTGTTTACACATTCATCTGCACTATCATGATATTTAGAAGCCATAGTAATGGGATATAGGTTTATTACTTGCAACAGAATCAGAATCCTCAATAGACTGGATCACAGGGAGGTGAGAATTGCAAAACAAAATTCAGTTTAAGCACTGTTTGTCCCCTGTGATCAACAATGAAACACCTTCAGGAATCCACCAAAACAACAGCTAACTACTAGCACAAATTAAGAACAAATAGGTGGATAAATTCACGGAAAAAATCAGAAGAACAAAGGGAGAAGTCAGAAAGAGATAAGAGAAAAATGACCAAGGATTCTCACCAAGGCCTAGGTTAGCATCTCACCAAGCAACCCAGCATCTCGCTAGGCTCCACTGCCATAGTTGTCAAGGCGATGCCTAGGCTTCCAGGCCCTTGGTCCCCTAACTTGCCTTGTTGGTGTCACCTTGTGTCCAGGCTCCCCCAACGCCTTGGGTCGCCCAAACACCGTGACAACTTTGCACATGGCATCTCAAAACTATTGGCATAGAACCAGAAATTTCATTTAACTATTTTCTTCTTCAAAATGCTCATAGGCAGCCCTTTTATAGAGTGGCTGGAAGAGTCTAGACTCTAGACTATCATTGGGAATTTCTCCGAGACTCTTTGACCATTTAATGAACTGCACATCTATAACTCTTTGACCATCTGATGAACTGCATATTTTCAAGGACTTATACAACCATCAATGAACTTACTTACATTTTCAAGCACTTACACAACCATTAATGAATTGACAAATTGACTTATTGACTAAAATAATTTCTTCTAAGAATTTAGATAATAGTTATAACCAGATAGCTTTTCAAATACTGCACACTTATATTAATTACTTTTGACCCTTATTTGACTAAGAATTGAACTGGATTAATTAGGGCTGGTTTTGGGTGAACCATAAAACACTCAGACTTGGTTGGTCTGGCCTGAACCAAGTGAACCTGGTTCAGTTGAACCAGAACTGCATTATTAGGTAGGAGCCACGGTCTCTCCCTCCTTGCAATAGTACTGATTGGAGTAAAACTTACTTATATCACCTAGATTCAACATGAATTCACAAATCAAATCACACTGACTTATCAAGCTAGTATTTTGTTTTCATTTATTGAATTAGCTTTTTTGTCATAAGAAATACATCTTTCATGAAATAATGTTGATATATGATGTAGCTAGATAGAAGAGGTACGATGAAAGACAAAGGTTATATTTCACTCAAGTATATGATAAATCAGGTTGATTAATCTCCCTGGAATGTCCATATTGCTGGACAAATACAAGATGCCTTGAATAGTTGAATACCAAAGGGCCCAAGAGATATAGGTCAGGATATCACATTATTGTAACAGATTCATACAGCACTGAGTTCTTTCTACAAGATCATGAACAGTTAATGTGCTGACAAATCATAAAACAGAGATCTCTAATGGTAAAACTGGAATACACTCCAAAACATTATTTCAAGAGAATTTAAGAATTACATCGAGAGACAAAGCCTTACAGGACAAAGCAAAATCCACATGGGGTTTTAGTGTTCTTATCCAAACCCATAATGATTTTCTTAATCTCCCCAGCACGAGAGAATAGTTCATAAACTTGCTCTTCAGTAGTGTAGAAGGACATATTCCCAATATAAACAGTCGTTGAGGTTTGTAGTGCATGTTCAAATTCTTCTTGTGAACCTGGAAATCTTCTATCCCGGTATACTGAAAGCTTGTTGGCATCCTAAAATGGAAACCATATAAGTTATTAAAGGATTATAATATCAAACAAAGAAATTATATAAAGCAGTATAAGAGAGGATGAAGAAGGAAAAATTAAAAATGGATTAGATCCAGACTGTTTGGTCCTGGGGATCAACAGTCTGGTTTTCATGAATCCAGTCCGAATGGTCCAGTCCATTAATTTGGCAAGTAATTCTTCAGAACTACATTTCGCGTTCGGTCTGGATCAGGTTGTCCAGTATGAACAGTCCAACAGTCAGACCGGATGGTCTCTGACCAGTTCAATGGATTTTCTTTCACTTAAGAAAAAATAATAATAATAATAATCATAATAAAGAAAAAAAAAACACATGAGCAGTTATGAACTGTGACTGATTCAAGTTATCAACTGTCCAAACAGTCTGATCATGGTTCAATCATTCGGCCTCACAGTCCATGAGAACACAGAGGAAATATGCATAGTGGCTGGTCAAATTGATCAGCCAGACAAAAGATTAAAATTTAGAAGTTACTATCACGAATAGAAATTTACTAATAAGGTCTTCACAAGGTATCTGACAGTTGGGAATGATACCTACAGAATAGTGGCATGACCTTGCCATTGTCATGATATTTCAGAATACCCCACACCCCACCAGCCTTTGCTTGTCACTGGCATACACCTCTTCCTTTTGAAATCAAAATCTTGATTAATTGTCACAGGAAAAATTTAAAGCTAGGCAGTGATGAAAATTTTAGCATATGAACAACCCCCAAAAGAGATTACTCCACTAATCTCTTCAGATGTATCTTGAGTTAACAACACCAATCAGCTTCTTATTTTGATTAAGCACATCCCTACAACCACAAAAGCAACTTCGTGCAATTTACGACCACAGTTGACCACCCAAATGCACAGATAGTTGCTACTTGTGAGAAACTCCAGCAAGCATGCAAGACCCATCAAATCAAAGTGTTTGCAACTTCAACTCAAACTCATCAAGGTCCAAAAACATTTTCCATTCGGAACATCCGAATCAAGGGCAACAGAAGCTTTAGCCCCGGAAAATATCAGTTCCCCCACCACCACCTACTCTCTAGTCTCTACCCCCCCCCCCCCAACAAAAAAAAATGACAATAATCTTGTAGTATACAACCGGCTAACGCAGTGAGTACAAAGTATTAATAAGGAAGGAAACAACAAACAACTATGGCTGTTCGTACCTTAAACAAAGAAGCCATTGTTCTCCGATTACCACCAACGCATCCAATTAAAGTGACCCAAAAAGAAAAATTTTAGCTCCGCAGTATGTCCATCTGCACTGAAACGCTCGTCATACAGATGCTATGATAGAAAGTACATTCTGGAATAGTTAGATTCAACCTGGGACTTGGGACTTTGGGACTTTGGGACTTGGGAATGGAGCGCCAGAGAGAGAGAGAGACACCTCACAACAAAGATTTCATTTTCTTCTCTGTTCTCTTTACTGTCACAGCTGGGCGTAGTTCCCTTCTAAGGAGTTCGTAGTTCCAAGTTCCAAGTTCCAAGTTCCAACAGCAAGGGTTCGCCAAAATTCCGTTTCCTATACAATTTTCTGGCGTCTATTTACTCAGAACTACTCTGTTCCAAGGTTTTAAAAATAGAATTCGGTGACCGATTCAGATCGTCTGGGAATCGGCTAGAATCGGCATAAAACCCTAAAATCGGCTAATTGATATGAAAATCCGCCGATTCATAGGAATCTCGGAAGGAATAGTCAGATTCAAAGCAATGAAAATAGGGATTGGTCCTAATCGATTCTGAGGCAAATTGGATGATTCTTGATACCATTCAACAATTTTTGAAACCCCATCCGTGTTAGAAGTTCCACTTCCACCTCGGACTCCTCTTTTCTCCTCTATTATTTTAAAATGGCCAAATTGTCACGCCCTGTTCACACAGAACCGGACCGGTGACTAGGTTAACTCCGGTTAACCCAAACCTGCCAGGATCATCTGATACAGTACCCAACCACAACATACACACATCTAAGATAAACGTTCAAAAGTTCAGTGGAAGACTTGATTTACCTGTAAATACCCCAATATACATGATACCTAAATTGTAGTATATAGATAAATATATGTGGGCCCGCAGGCATGATATTCACACAAAAAGAATAACAATTCACGTATCAAGTACACAAAAAGGGGTCGTCAAAAAGAATCAAAAAGTAGAAGTTTGTACGGCGTCAATACTGCGGTCCCGCAGCACAGCCATCGCACGTGCAATCCGTACCGTGCTCATACACCTCGGGGACCCACCAATCCTCGTCGAAAAACTCAACCGTGGGGCCCGACACTTGATATTCAGGCGGGTGACCTGCAAAATCATCTAAAAGGGGTGTACATGTGGGATGAACTCACGAGCTCAGTAAGTAAAAAAGAAGGACTACACAACAATCCACACAACAATCACATTTATATGCACTACGTGCTATGCAATTCATTTTAAACCTCATCCACCTAAGCATTACTAAGTCTTTGGTTTAGTGCTATTACAACCACAATGCGCGTATACTCCGGGTACGAGCCGCGAACTCTATCCCGCAATACGCCCATAGGGCTATCGGAGAAGACCCACCGTGAGTACTTGAAAAAGTAAAGCATGCCGACTACCGGCTCTCAACATAAAAGTAAATGATAGAAAGTAAAGGTGCTGACTCCAGCAATTTAAAAGCAGTACGATTGGCCATCTTGAATATACCACTGAGGTTGCCAGCTGTCCTAATGACCAGCTGGACATATGTCTAACCGCCATAGTGACCCGACACCCGCGACCACTGCTTCCCCCTAAGTGATAACCCAACACCTCAACCCCTGTTGGGAAGAGTCGTAGCACGGAAAGATGATAATCCTAAATTGAATGCTCCTATATGACATCGTACGATTGCATAGTGCCACCGCGTCCCATTCCACGGGCCACCAATGTAGTCGTGTCCAAGCCAACTACGGCATCTAGTCTAATAATGCATCATGCACAGTGATCCCATCATTCACCATATAAGCACATCAATCATTTAGCATTAAGAATGTAAAGCACACATGTCATAATCATATGAGGATGACTAAGCTACACATAATTTGCATGATAACATGACTAATCTAGATACAATTGAATGATGCACAACAAGCCTTAAAATAAAGTCAAACATCCTCTCCCCACTTACTTATTGTGTACAAAGACTCACACCCGGTACGGGTGAGATCCGACGCGAGAAACGTAAATTTTTGTGAACCTATCATAAGTGAAGGGGGTTAGCATTTCACCACCTTGGGGTCAAAACTAATAAGATTTGATGATTAAATCATGTTTAGAATCATAAAAGAAGGTTGCACGTCCGTTTTGGGTCCATTCGAACACAAAAATCAGGTTGGGGGCCTCTCGGGTGGGTCGAACAGCCCACCTGTCACGACCCACCACCGGTGGGTAGGTCGACCCACTGGTCGACCCGCCGATTGGCCCACCGGTGGGGACAAAGGGCCTGTGCTCTCAGGCTGACCGTTCGGCCCACCGGTCTCAGCCCACCTGAGAGGGCGAAAAAATATCTTTTTCCCTGAAACTTTCCCCAACCTTTGGGGAGTCAAAAGGGGCTTTTCCAATCACATTTTTCACACATTCAAGGTCTTATAAGATGATTCTAACTTAGAACTAAGTTAAATTTAAGGATTGGAAAGCCATCTTACCTCCTTTGTTCAAGAACTCTATTAAACCCCAAAAATCACTTATTAGCTCAAGAAATCACTAATGCTTCTCCAATCTTGTAAACACTTCTTCAAATCTTTCAAAATCAACACATAGACCATCTATTAAACCTTAGATTCACCATCTCAAGGGGGATTTACAATACCTCAAGGAACTCTACCCAAATCAAGGGTTTTACTAGGGTTTGGTGAAAGTTTAAGAAACATAGCCTTTGCTCACCTCCAATCGTAGATCTCGTGTTGGGGATCACTCTTCCGGCATCGAAATAGGAAGATCAAACCTTGGCGCCACTTAAATCCATTTCTTCTTCCTCTTCCTTCCCCTTTCTTCTTCTCCGTTCTCTTTTCTCCCTTCTTTTCTCTCTCCTCTTTACTCTTCTCACCAAACCTCTTAATGTAATAAATGAGAAAATGAAAAACATAATAATACTATTTATACTTTTTAAAACCACTAGTAACCACATGGGTGGGTCACTCAGGTGGGCGGATGCGCCCACCTGTGACCGCTCACCTGACGACCGAAAATTGGCCAACAAGTGGGATTTTGATGGAATTCGACTCTCGACATGTATCTCACTCTCGGCACAGGATATATTATACGTATGCGCTTTAGGATAAGGCTACATACCAGCATTATCCGTACATGGCCTTATGATATATGCATGTGCACAGCTTGGGTACACCCGTCTCCTCTGGCACCGACTCGGACTTGTCTGGCCAACCTGTGTTCAAAGTCACCCTTGCCATCATGGTCCATAAGGAACCCGCCTTAACCCTCTCTGGTTCGGGTCCTGCATGGTTAAACCAAGTCAACAGTGTAATTAGACCGGGTTTAAAAAGTAGGGTATCACATTTACCCCCCCCCCTTTCTGAAAAGTTCATCCTCGAAATTGGCGTACCTGGTTGTTCGAAAAGATGAGGGTACTTGGCTTAGATGTCATCCTCTTTCTCCCAAGATGCTTCTTCAAGTGAATGATTAGCCCATAGCACCTTTACGAAGGAAATGGAGCGGTTGCGGAGGGTTTTCACTTTTCGGTCCAAAATTTCAGCTGGTTGTTCTGTATAGGTCATATCAGCTTCTAGATATTCCGGTTCCACAGGTAATACATGCGATGGATCATGAACGTATCGCCTCAGCATGGATACATGGAATACGTTATGAACATCCCCGAGAGAAGGTGGCAGAGCAAGCATGTAGGCTACCGAGTCAACCTGAGTTAAGATCTCAAATGGGCCAATGTATCTTAGGCTCAACTTACCCCTTCTATGGAATCTTTGCAACCCTTTAGTAGGAGAAATCCTGAGAAACACCTTTTCTCCTGCTTGGAACTCAATGTCTTTCCTGCGGTTATCTGCATAGCTCTTTTGACGTGGCTGAGCTACCTTAATCCTTTCCCGAATAACGTCGATCTTGTCACAAGTCATCTGGACTAGTTCAAGTCCCAACATTCGGTGCTCGCCTACCTCATTCCAATACAGAGGAGTTCTACACTTCCTACCATATAATGCCTCATATGGAGCCATCCCAATTGTAGCTTGGTAACTGTTATTATAGGCAAACTCCATAAGGGGTATATATTCTTCCCAGCTACCACACATTTCCATTGCACATGCCCTGAGCATGTCTTCCAATATCTATATGGTTCGCTCCGACTAACCATCAGTCTGTGGGTGGAAAGCAGTACTCAAATTCAATTGTGATCCCAAGGCATGCTGGAAGCTTTTCCAAGATCTGGAAGTGAACCTTGGATCCCTATCTGACACAATGCTCACTAGCACTCCATGCAAGCACACTATGTTATCCATATAAAGTTGTGCTAACTTGGCCATAGAGAACTTGGTCTTGATGGGAATGAAATGAGCAGTCTTAGTAAGCCGATCAACTATCATCCATATCGCATCCATCCCCTTAGGCATGCATGGTAGTCCGGTGACAAAGTCCATTATAATCCTATCCCACTTCCAGTCTGGTACTGGGAGTGGCTGAAGAGTACCATAAGGTCGATGCCTCTCAGCCTTTACATTTTGGCATGTAAGACAAGTCGCCACATACAGGGCTATTGTGATTCTCATGCTTGGCCACCAGTAATTTTGTTTAAGGTCCTTATACATCTTTGTACTTCTTGGGTGGAGTAAGTACTCGGAGCTATGTGCTTCCCGTACTATCTTGTCTTGTATATCCAAATCATCGGGCACATACAACCTACCTCAAAACAATAATGCCCCATCGCTGGCTAAAACAAAATCGGGGTCGTTCATTGTTTGATCTTGAATCTTAACTCTGATCCGCTGCAATTCAGGATCCAAAGGTTGTTTCATTATCACCTCTTGCCTAATAGACGGATACACCTGTAGAGCCGCCAGTGATACAGTCAACCATTTAAGGTTTTCTAGTTGATGTTCAAGCTCTAAGGTTGCTCCTTTAAATAAGAGGGTTCCATCCATTAGCGTCGCTTCTTGTACGAGTGGTAGGCTAACTGCTAAGTATGAGAGTGACACAGTCTGTGCCTTCCGACTCAACGCATCTGCCACTACATTAGCCTTGCCGGGATGATACTGAATGTCGCAGTCATAATCCTTCATGAGCTCAAGCCATCTCCTCTGCCTCATGTTCAAATCTTTTTGGGTGAAAAAGTACTTAAGGCTTTTGTGATCACTGTATATCTCGCACTTCTCCCCATACAGATAATGTCGCCAAATCTTTAAGGCAAAAATAACTGCGACTAGTTCCAAGTCATGAGTGGGGTAGTTCTTCTCATATTCCTTTAGTTGTCGAGATGCATATGCTATCATCTTACCGCATTA
>NC_056560.1:10290189-10349176 GCF_013358625.1 Macadamia integrifolia | reverse complement strand
AGAAATTAAACACATAGTCCATGATGCTAATGATGCAATTCATTTATTTTATTATCCACCTAATAATACAACTAAGTTTAGTAAATGCTACTATGGCACATTAGGCTGAATCCCTTGTCTTGGAACCGCCATCGACTATGCAGGGATACAAACCCTAGTCATGAATAGAATCCTGCCGGTCCCCGTATGCAACCATGGATCACCCAACAAACCCTTGATAACCCCTTCCTGAATGTCATAGCACCAGTACCAATCATCGGCTATGCCTGACAAGTTCCCGCCTCGAGCAACAATCACATCGTACTGTGGGTGTGACATTCCGGAAAGGCACATCGAACATACCACAATGGGTTATCCAACACCTTAACCCCTGTTGGCAAGGGTTCGTAGCATAGGGAGTGATACCTAACCACAAATATTCTACATGCCTTCATAGTGATACAGTTAGTATGAATTACACGATACCGGTAACACATCGGCCACAAAGTGTAACCCGTGACCATTTACCTAATCTAACATGCATATAACAGTTGAGTATGGATTATGCAACATCGATACCAATCGTCAGCCACGAAGAGTATCCATTTCCAAATATAGTCCTAGAGCACACGTTACCGGTAACACATCGGCCACAAAGTATAATCCACGACTACAACTAACTCTAATGCACATAATCAATGCATGATTGCAACAGACATACGAAAATCATGGTACCAGTACCACCTTGGCCACACTGAATTCCGTCTCATACATACCACAAACATGTGGCGATCACGGTACCGGTACCACCTCGGCCACATTGGATCCCACCATACATCTCCATAACAATTCATATCATATCATAAAATGTGACATGTGAACAATATAATTAAACATGTAATTCTACACATGTGAGCAATTCTAAATAATAAACATTCTCAAAATAAAAGCAATCCATCCCTCACCTTGTTTATACTCGTGTGTGTTAGGGTTTAAGTACGGCCACTGATCGATCAACTCAATTCTGACCTCGAGGCTTGTGTGCATCACTGTTATAGAGACAAATGCAATGGAACGTCTATACATGTCAGGAACATCAGGAAAGGCCCACATGAGCCACCCCCAAAGAGTACAGACAAAGTCCCCTAGTGACAGTAATGTCACCGGAAACACCCACCGAAAATAAGGAATATCCACTGGAAATATCAGTCCTATTTCTGGTGGAACTGGTAGAGAGCTCCTAAGGCTCGGGCAATCACCAGAAACAGCTCCAGTGCTTCCGGTGGCTTGTTTTCGATGGCAATACAATAACTGTCCACACGAATTAGGTTTCCAGCTCGGGCCTGATTGCTTGAATTTATTCCATGGAGCTTGTAGGGGAAGTTCCTTGCATCATTCTAAGCTAATAAAATCCCGATTCCACCAAGTCATTTGGGAGATACGTCGATCGAATGATTGAAACCCTAGTTGGTCATTTGGCCAATCTTATTGCCAGCGCTCACTGGACTCGATTTGAGCTTGGCAATGGCACCGGGGACATGAAATACGCATTCCCCAAGATCAACATGGTTTGAGCACCAAGATTCCATCCAAACCTAGCTTAACCTAGGTCAAAATGAAGAGAGAGAGTAGTAGAAGAGATTATACTTACCTCCGGTAGAGATTCTGACAACTAAGCGGAAGTTGGCACCAAGGCAAGCCCTTCCCCCCTTCTTCCTCTTCTTCTTCTTCCTTCCTCTCCTCTTTCTCTTTCTCTCCTCTCCTACATTGAGCATGAGTGAGAAATGAGGAAATAAATCCTCATTTCCACTTATATGGTAAAATAGACCTTCGGGTCTATTTGGTTGTACCCTATTTGGTTCGAACAAGTTAATCTGAATTCCGGAGCACGAGGACCCGACTACTTAGGTACGTAAAGTGCTCACGTCATGAAGAAGATGTGGAGGATTATCTGGGATCATCAAGGTCTATCCACAATGTGGGTGGTGGGACCCACGAGCATCAGAACCCAACCAGCAACCTGATTGGTCACCGAAAATAGCCCACCAGACTTAGGCCTAGGCTATTTTCGTGGCTTGACTGCTTGTTGTCCTCCAATTGGTCTCGCATAGGTAGTTACCCTCGACCGTGCTCATGATCTTCCGATAATTTTTTATACTTTTCAAGATTCAAGTGTGAGGTGTCATGTAATACCCTACTTTTTTTAAACCCGGTCTGATTAAGCGGTTGAACTGGTTTAACCATGTAGGAACCGAGCCAGAGGAAATCAGAGCAGGTTCCTTATGGGCTATGATGGCACGGGTGACCTTAAACACCGACTGGCCTGACAAGTCCGAGCCAGTGCCAGAAGAGACGGGAGTGCCCAAACCGTGTACGTGCACCTACCATAAGGCTATGTACGGATAAAACAGGTATTATATCCATATTTTAAGGTATATACGTATGCTACATCGTATGCTTGGGGTGGGGTTCGCGCCGAGGTCCGAACCCGGCCAAAATCCCAAGTCTTGGCTCTCAGGTGGGTAAGACAGGTGGGTGCACCCACCTGAGTGACCCACCCAAGTGCACTATTCACTTAATTAGGAATTATATATATAAAAGCTTTATGATTTTCTCTTCTTTCCATTTATTACCCCCGTACGTTGGTGAGAAAAGTAAAGAGGAGAGAGAAAAGAAAGGGAAGAAGAAAGGAAGAGAAGGAAGAGGAAGAAAAGAGGGATTTCAGCGGCGCCGAAGCTCGGTCTTCCCATTCCGGTGCCGGGAGAGTGATCTTCAACTCTAGATCTACAGTTGGAGGTAAGAAAAGTTGGGTTTTGTGAACATTCACCATACCCAAGCTTTAAACCCTTGATTCGAGTATGGTTTCTTGAGATCTTGTAAAACCCCTTTGAAATGATGAATCTAAGGTTTAATAGATGATTTATGTGTTGATCTTGAAGGATTTGAAGAGATATTGACAAGGTGGAAGGAACATTGTGGGTTTGAAGTGATTGGAGGGTTTGAAGTCGTTCTTGAGCAAAGAAGGTAAGATGGTTTTCCCTCAGTTGAATCTAACCTAGATCTAGGTTAGAACCATCCTATAGGACCTTGAAGGTGTGAAGAATGGGTGGGGAAAAGCACCATTTGATTCCCCAAAGAATGGAGAAAATGGGGAAGAAACAGTGTCTTTTCCGCCAAGACCGGTGGGTACAACCGGTGGGCTCCTACCCGCCTGTGGGTACCCACCTGAGAAGGCAGGGGGGCCTTCGGGCCCAACCGGCGGGTACCACCGGCGGGTACAACCGGCCGGCCCCTACCCACCGGTCCTAGCAAGGGGGTCCTTGGCCCAACCGGCGGGTACTACCGGCGGGCCCCTACCCGCCGGTCCTAACCGGTGGGTAAGACCGGTGGGTAGACAGCCCACCTGTCTGACCCACCCGTGTGGCCCCGAAGGTGATCCTTATGTCCGATCGAACCCAAATCGGACGTGTGACCTTCTTTTGACGTTCTAAACACGATTTTGACATCGGATTTCATTAATTTGGATTCTAAAATGGTGAAGTACTAACCCCGCTCAATTATGTTAGGTTCACCAAATTCTACCCGATTCGCTCCGGATCTCACCCGTACCGAACGGGAATCCTTGTACGCTATAGGTGAGTGGGGAGAGGACGTTTGGCCTTGTTTCAAGGCAATTGTTTGGCATTCATTTAATTATATCTAATCTAGTCATGTCATCATGAATATGCTATATAGATTAGTCATTCCACACATTGATGTGCATATGTGCTATGTTTACTTTTCAAATGCCAATTGAATGAGATGTTTATATGTTGAATGTGGACATCATGGTGCATAATGCATTGATAGACTAGATGCCGTAGTCGGCTTGGAAACGAATGCATTGGTGGCCCGTGGAATGGGACACGGAGGCACTATGCAGTCGTACTATTGTCATATAGGAGCATGCGGTATTAGGATTCTCACCATCCCGTGCTACGACCCTTCCCAATAGGGGTTAAGGTGTTGGGTTACCATTTGGGGGGAAGCAGGGGTCGCGGTTGTCGGACACTGTGGTGGTTAGGCATTACGCCCGACGAGTCATGTAGGACAGTCGGCAACCCCGGTGGTACATTCAAGAGTGCCAATCGTGCTGTTTTTAAATTGCTGGAGTCAGCACCTTTATTTTCAGTCATTTACATTTCTGTTGAGAGCCGGTGGACGGCATTGTCTTTACTTTTCCGAGTACTCACGGTGGGCCTTCTCCAACAGCCCTATGGGCGTATCGCGGGAGGGAGTTCGCGGCTCGTACCCGGAGTATACGCGCACTGTGGTTGTAGTAGCACTAAAACCAAGGACTTAGTAATGTTGCTTAGGTGGATGTGATTTAAAATGTATAGCATGGCATGTAGTGCATATGATGTGTTGTGATGTGTGGACTGCTGTGAGGTCCATCTTTCGACTTACTGAGCTAGTGAGCTCATCCCACGTGTACACCCCCTTTTTAGATGACTTTGCAGGTCATACATCTGAGGAGCATGGGGTGGGTCCCACAATCGAGTTTCTTGAAGAGGACTGGTGGACCCCTAAGGAGTTAGAGCACGGCGCTGACTGCTTGTGCGAGAGCTGTGCTGCGGGACAGCAGTTCTGAGGCCGAGCTGAGCTCCACCTTGGAGGCCGTGCTGAGCTCCACTTCTGAGGCCATGCTGAGCTCCACTTCTGAGGCCGAGCTGAGCTTTTCTATATGATGCCGAGCTGGGCACAACCCCTGATGCCGAGCTGAGCTCCAGCCTTGAAACCGAGCCGAGCTGTGTACTCTGATGGTTTTTGATGATTTCCTGTATATACTTGGTATTTGAATCATATTCTTTTTGTGTATATATCATGCCTTCGGGCCCAAATGTATATAATTATTGTATCACAATTCGGGTATCAAGTATATGGGATTTATTCACAGGTAAAACTTAGTCTTCCGCTGATCTGATGAACTTATGTTAGTGTGTGTATGCTGTGGTGGAATACAGTATCTGATGATCCTGACAGGTTTGGGTTAACCGGTGTTAACTCGGTCACCGCTCCGGTTCAGTGTGAACGGGGTGTGACAAACGGTGGTATCAGAGCGTGATGCTCTGCTCCACTCACAGCATACCATTAGAATCCTGTAGACTCTATAATAGGAAAAATGGGGTTGGGCTAATATAAAAGCTTTAAAGATTTAAAAGTCAAAGAAAGAAAGTATAAAAAAAAAGGGGTTGCATTATGTGTTGCATTCATGGCATGCGTGAGAGTAGATAAAAGGTAATTAGATTGGAACTATAACCTATAAAGTACTATTTCGACGAAATTTCGGCAGCATAACGGCGTAAAATGGGATTTCCAAAAATTTTACACAAATACCTGATAAACAACGGATAATAAATATAACAAAGATCACAGATAGCACAATACATCACAACAAAATCACACAAGTACTCCACATATGAATTCACCACAAAATTCACTATCCAAAATTATGTCATTCCATAAATGAAACCAGTTACAATACAGATACAAGGAATGAGAACAAATAAAATATACAACAAGGTCTATGGAAAGAGAAAACAGGTAAACAACTGGTGTGGGTGAGCCAAGCCCTCACTGGTCATCGTCATCGTCGTCGATGATCACCACGTTCGCCGGAGGCCTGGAGTTGACGTCGAGGCGGTGATCGTAATAATCGAACCTCGCGTTCACCAGCCGTACCTCCCTCCGAAGCCGGCCAAAATCTGCTGAGATAGCGTTGGCCGTGGTGTCCAAGTCCTGACCCAGCCTAAGGAAGGAATCCTCCAAGGTGGTCTGCCTCTCCATAAGGCGTTCCTCCCTGGAGACAATCTCGTCCAGCCGCCTCAGTATCTGAACCTGGCCATCCTGCAAGGCCCGCATGGAGGACGTCATGCCCTCAAATTCGTAGGCACCACTCCCAGGTGGTGGGGCTGTAGCTCTAGAAGAACTAGGACCAGGACCTCTCGACTCCTGAGGTGCCTCCTCAGGGATACTGCCACCCATCAGATCCTCCTCCTCGTCCTGAGGAACGTAGTCCTCATCCTCCTCACTGGACTCCTCCTCCATGAGGACATCCTCCATAGGGGCAGCCCTCCTACCCCTACCTCTCTGAGCTCCTGATCTCGGAGGTGAATCCATGAGGGTCTGAAGACCCATCCTCAGGAGGTTTCTCCGGTCGAACCTATCAGCCGGAGTCTTCCCCTCCTCACCGCTCAGATCCACCCCGAAGAACTCAAAGATCCTAGTGAGGATCCTGCCGTAAGGGAATCCTCCATCCTCTGGGTGGGAAGTATGGTGCTCCATCGTTCTGAGAATAATGTAGGGGAGGCACAAGTGCTCGCCGCCTCCCTCTACGGCCATGAAGATGCAGAATGCGATGAAAGCCGCCATGAAACCCACCTGGTTCCGATGACCTCCTCTGGGAAGCAGGTTGAACTGGATCAATTGGGCGAATAGACGAACCTCAGGGTAGAAGGATGTCTCAGACTCCGGGCGACTGCTGCTGCCGCAGATGGTCTTGTAGATGAAGTCCGGTGTCGCCAGGCTCATGAACGGTCCCTGAGGCCTACCCCTGGGGGGACTGTAGTATCGGTGTCCCGTCGTCGATATACCCAAGATACTGGCCAAGGTGCCTACCTTCAGCTGGATGTCCACTCCCTTTACCAAGCTGCTGATGGTGAACTCCCCGTACGGATACGACACCTCTAGGTTACAATAGAACCGACGGACGAGCTGCTCGTAGCATGGTCGGTCCACATGAAGAATAGAGTCCCAGCTCAATGCTGAGAACCTCTCCTGAAGCCTAGCCTTGTGGAAGTCCTCTCCTGACCCCTTCAGGAAGTTGGGCCAGTTGGCTGCGGCCTCTGCACTGAGGAAGTGCTCTTCATCATAGTCTGAAGGGTCAAACTGGGCATGTGCGGGTCTCCCTGTGTGAGGAGCTGAAGAGCTGGTCTCCGCACTCTTTCGCTTAGAAGCGGTGGTCTTGCGTCTAACGCCAGAGGAAGATGGTCCCTTGCCGGTGCGTGACGACATCCTGGCAATAAGGAAAGAAAGTAGGGTTAGTACAGAAAGGAAAAGACAGCAGCATTAAAAAGGGGAAATCCAAAACCCAATTTATGCAAAACGGGAACGACAACAATCTAGGAATGATAGGAAACCTATGACATGAAGCACGGTAGTTTACGACGCATAGAAACATGCCAAAACAGTAGAATGACAGCAAAAGCAAAGAGCATAAGTAAGACAAGGGAATTCAAGTCCAACGTGCAAATTTGAACATAATGGAGAATAGCTTGAAACCCTAGGTCTAGAGCAAAATGCCGTAGTAGCGGGATCATGAATGTGCAAATACGTACCCAAATAGGCTATGAAATTCGAAGAATCCAAGTATGGGATGAAGAACCAAGGAAACCAATACAAAAAAAAGAGGGATTTTCATAGAAATACATGGGGATTCCAAGCATAATGGAGGATTCATGAAATCTAAAGCATATCTAGCGTAAATCAAATGGAATGCATCACAAAGGAGTCATCAATTGGAGAAAAAGAGTGAGAATTTAAGAAATCCCCAAATTTGGAAACCTAGGGCACAAATTGGGGTTTTCTTCAAATGAAGAGACAAAATCCCTATAAACTACAAATGGCCACAGTAGAAGCATCACAATCACATGGAAACACTATTCTAGGGTGAAAATTTTGGAAAGACAACCTAAAGTGAAGCCTACACATGCATTTTACCCCAAATGGAAATTCTGGAAAAGAGAAGAAGAAGAAACTTACTTGAAGGAGAACGAGTTGACTCTTCTCTAAACCGCCTAGTTGATGAGTGGAACCGCGAGTAGAAGCGCCGAGGAGACCTCCAAGATCGCCCAAGGAAGAAAGGAGGAAAGAAAAAGGGAGTTTGGGAAAAGGACAGACAGAACAGGGTTTGTAGGGCCCTGTTCGTGTTTTTACACGGGCAAGACCGGCGGGTATAACCGGCGGGCCCCTACCGCTGGTGCCACCCGCCGGTGTAAGGCAGTAAGACCGGCGGGCCCCTACCCGCCGGTGCAGCCCACCGGTTATGACAGTTGCGAAATTTTAAAATTTTTCCTTCTTTTCTTTTTTCCCTTCTCTCCTCCTAGCAATGATTTCATTGATTTTCATTATGGACATTCTTCCTATGATAAATATGCTATGGTCAAGTGGGACCGTTGATATGTCTGTTCGGGACTTTGCCTGTATCTTGGAATTGAGCTACGATTATTTACAGGCTATCATACACTACAACACCTCATGTAATGGCATATGATTGTGTGCCGAAATCAATTCTATGGTGGTTAACCAATATGGTGTGTGATGTGTTCCAGGTACAGGGATACGATGGTACGTACTAGATCCGGTAGTAATGCCCGAGGTACCTCGCGGGGTCCTCGTCGGGTCGGTCGACCACAAAATCCCAGGGGGTCCCGTTCTGTGGGGCACACCTCACCTCCACTACCTCCAGAGACCCTTGGTCAGGGTGGGGCACATGGGGACCCACCTATGACTGCACTCCCGGACCCTCCACCGGTTATTACACCGGGAGATGTTGCTACTATAATCCAGCAGTCCCAACAAGCTTTCCAGCAACAAATGCTTCAGCAACAGCAAGCATTTATGACTGCCATCCAGCAACAGTTGGATTTTTCTCAACCGGGTCAACCTCCCCGCGTACTCACTCCGCAGGACCCACTTGTAGGGTCGGGAACGGGACCACAAGTGGTGGGTACACCTCCAATCCCACCATTCGGTATTCCTCAGCATGGGATGCCTCCTCCATACTCCTACTATCCTGTCTATGCTCCTAACTTCCCGGCGACGAGTAATACGTCAAGGGTAGTGGAGTCATTCAAGAGGAACTTACCACCGGTATTCTCTAAGGTGGGGAGTGATCCTCTGGAACCGGATCAGTGGATCCAAGAATTAGAGAAGATATTTGAGGTGCTTAAGTGCACGGATGCCCAGAAACTTATTTGTGCTGGGTTGCAACTCAAGAAAGAGGCAAATTCTTGGTGGCAAGCCTCCAAGCCTATATTTTTGGCTGTTCATCCAGAACCCACTTGGGAGCAGTTCAAGGAGTTGTTCTTGGACAACCATTATCCGCGCAGTTTCAGAGACTGAAAGGAGACTGAGTTCATGGCCTTAACTCAAGGAGGTAAGACTGTCCTTGAGTATCAACAACAATTCGAGAGTTTGTTCCATTTTGCCCCAAGGCATATGAGGACAGCTGAAGAGAAGGCGGCAAGGTTCCTAAAGGGCCTAAAGGCATCTATTGGGTCCGTACTTGAGGTACTGGATTTGACCGAGTATGGCCAGATTGTGCAGAAGGCCAAGACCATGGAAGATAAACAAATGGGTGAACAGTCCCTCACCCCTGGACTATGGAAGAGAACAAATCCATTCCTAGATATGGGAAATTCCTCCAAGGCATACTGCGGATCATACAGTTCTGGGCCTATGTATAGGCAGCCCTATAGGCCATCTGGCTACCCTCCTAGGCTAGTTGGTGGTTCGGGTTCCACCTCTTTTCGCCCTAACACTAGTGTGGCACCTACAGCTCCAAGGCCACCTCGACCTCCATCTACAACGGGTCAAGTGCAGAGGGGCCCCGCTCCAGTTCCGACGTCTCAGATTCGTCGCTTCAACTGCCATTCCTATGGGCATTATGCGAAAGACTGTCGGGCCCGACCAGCCTTGCCCTCCAGTTAGCCCTCTGCGTACCGACCTCCCTTACCTCGAGGGAATCAACCGCAGGGAAGGATGTATGCTCTATCGGCCGAGGAAGCTGAGGCTAGTACAGAAGTAGTAGCAGGTACATTTTAAATTAAGAAGTTCATTATGATTAATATTGATGACCTGCTGAAATTATGTACATTGTTATACTAGGTATCCTACCCATATCGGGCATACCAGCCTATGTTTTATTTGATTCAGGAGCTACTCATTCATTCGCATCTAAGAGATTTGTAGGGAAACTTGGATGTCACCCAGGATCCTAGACCATGGAATGATTGTTAGTATGCCTACTGGTAAAATTGCACAGTTGAAGGAAGTGTATGGGCCGTGCCCAGTGGGGATTAGTGGAAAGAACTTTGATGCACAACTCATTAAGTTCAATATGCAGAATTTTGATGTTATATTGGGTATGGATTGGTTGTCGGCTCATCGAGCTAATGTGATCTGTGCGGAAAGGCTGATTAAGGTAACAGATGACGAAGGGAAAGAGTGGGTATACCGAGCAGATACAATGAAAAGGGTGAGGAAGGTCCTTGTCTCCGCTCTTCAAGCGGTAAAGTTGCTAGAAAGTGGATGGCAGGGTTTCATAGCCTCGGTACTCGATGTTGATGCAAGAGTTACACCTCTAGAAGAAGTAAAGGTGGTTAAAGAGTTTTCCGATGTTTTCCCAGATGATCTGATGCATTTACCACCTGATAGGGAGTTGGAGTTTGCCATAGACTTGACTCCTAGTGCAGCTCCAGTATCTAAGGCTCCATACAGGATGGCACCAGCTGAATTGAAGGAGTTGCAGATGCAGTTGCAGGAACTATTGGAAAAGGGGTTTATTCGCCCAAGTGTTTCACCTTGGGGTGCCCCGGTGTTGTTTGTCAAGAAGAAGGATGGTAGCTTGCGTATGTGCATAGATTACTGGGAGTTGAATAAGCTAACCATTAAGAACCGGTATCCATTGCCACGCATTGATGATTTATTTGATCAGTTGCAAGGAGCCAGGGTATTTTCGAAGATAGACCTTCGGTCCGGCTATTATCAGCTCAAGATAAAGAGTAGTGATATACCCAAAACAGCATTTAGGACTCGATATGGTCATTATGAGTTCCTAGTGTTGTCCTTCGGGTTAACCAATGCACCGGCAGCATTTATGGATCTAATGAATCGAGTATTTCAGGATGTGCTCAACAAATAGGTAATTGTTTTTATTGACGATATCTTGATCTATTCCAAGACCGAGGAGGAGCACACTCAACACTTGAGAATGGTGTTACAGAGGTTGAGAGATCAACAGTTGTTTGCCAAGTACAGCAAGTGTGAATTCTGGCTTGAACAAGTTGGATTCCTGGGGCACGTAGTGTCTAAAGCCGGAATCGAAGTAGATCCTGCTAAGGTGAAAGCAGTAGTGGAATGGGAAAGCCCCAAGAATGTTACTGAAATTAGAAGCTTCTTGGGTTTGGCTGGATACTACCGGCGTTTCATCGAGAATTTTGCTCGGATCTCAGCACCAATGACCAAGTTGACTAAAAAGGGTGTGAAATTCGACTGGGCAGAGGAATGTGAGAAGAGCTTCCAGGAATTGAAAGAAAGTTGGTGACTGCTCCTGTGCTGACTATTCCTGAAGGCACAGGTGGAATGACAGTTTATACCGATGCTTCCAAAGTTGGTTTGGGTTGTGTTCTCATGCAACGCGGGAAGGTAATAGCGTATGCATCCCGACAACTAAAGGAATATGAGAAGAACTACCCCACTCATGACTTGGAACTAGCTGCAGTCATTTTTGCCCTTAAGATCTGGCGACATTATTTGTATGGGGAGAAGTGTGAGATATACAGTGACCACAAAAGCCTGAAATACTTCTTCACCCAGAAGGATCTGAACATGAGACAGAGAAGATGGCTTGAACTCATGAAGGATTATGACTGCGATATTCAGTATCATCCCGGCAAGGCTAATGTAGTGGCAGATGCATTGAGTCGGAAGACACATACTGTGTCGCTCTCATACTTAGCAGTCAGCTCACCACTTGTGCAAGAGGCGATGCTAATGGATGAAACCCTCTTGTATGAAGGGGCAACCTTAGAGCTTGAACCTCAACCGGAAAACCTTAAATGGTTGACGGTATCCTTATCGGCTCTACAGGTGCATCCGGTAATCAGGCAAGAGGTGATAATGAAGCAACCTTTGGATCCTGAATTGCAGCGGATTAGAGTTAAGGTTCAAGACCAAACAATGAACGACCCAGATTTTACCTTAGCCAGTGATGGGGCATTGATGTTTCGAGACAGACTGTGTGTACCCGATGATTTGGATATACAAGATAAGATAGTGAGAGAAGCACATAGCTCCGAGTACTCACTTCACCCAGGAAGTACCAAAATGTACAAAGACCTCAAACAAAGTTACTGGTGGCCAAACATGAAAGTCACCATAGCTTTGTATGTGGCGACTTGTCTTACCTGCCAGAAGGTGAAAGCTGAGAGACATCGACCTTATAGTACCCTTCAGCCACTCCCTGTACCAGAATGGAAGTGGGAAAGGATTACAATGGACTTCGTCACCGGACTACCAAGTACACCTAAGGGAATGGATGCGATATGGGTGATTGTGGATCGGCTTACCAAGACTGCTCATTTCATTCCTATCGAGACCAAGTTCTCCATGACCAAACTAGCACAACTTTACATGGACAACATAGTGCGCTTACATGGAGTGCCAGTGAGCATTGTTTCGGATAGGGACCTAAGGTTCACTTCCAGATTTTGGAAAAGCTTACAGCGTGCCTTGGGATCACAGCTGAATTTGAGTACAGCTTTTCACCCACAGACGGATGGTCAGTCGGAGCGAACCATACAGATATTAGAAGACATGCTCAGGGCATGTGCAATGGAGATGAGTGGCAGTTGGGAAGAATATATACCTCTTATGGAGTTTGCATATAATAACAGTTACCAAGCTACAATCGGAATGGCTCCGTATGAGGCATTATATGGCAGGAAGTGCAGAACTCCTTTGTATTGGGATGAGGTAGGTGAACGTCGAATGTTAGGACCTGAGATGATACAGATGACTTGTGACAAAGTCGACGTCATTAGAGAACGGATTAAAGCAGCTCAATCCCGTCAAAAGAGCTATGCGGACACCCGCAGGAAGGAGATTGAATTTCAGCCAGGAGAAAAGGTATTTCTCAAGATCTCTCCTACTAAAGGTTTGCAAAGGTTCCACAGAAAAGGGAAGTTAAGCCCAAGATACATGGGACCATTTGAGATCTTATCCCGGGTTGGCTCAGTAGCCTACATGCTTGCTCTGCCACCTTCGCTTGGGGTTGTTCACAATGTATTCCACGTATCCATGCTGAAGAAGTACGTGCATGATCCATCTCATGTACTACCCGTGGAACCAGAGTACCTAGAAACTGATATGACTTACACAGAACAGAAAGCTGAAATCTTGGACCGGAAGGTGAAAACCCTTCGCAACCGCTCCATTTCTTATGTAAAGGTGCGATGGGCTGACCATTCACTTGAAGAAGCATCTTGGGAGGTAGAAGAAGAAATGCGAGCCAAGTACCCTCATCTTTTTGATCAACCAGGTACGCAATTTCGAGGACGAAATTTTTCAGAAGGGGGGGTAATGTAATATCCCGCTTCTTAAACCCGGTCTGATTTCGCGATTGAACCGGTTTAACCATGTAGGAACCGAGCCAGAGGATATTAGAGCGGGCTCCTTATGGGCTATGATGGCACGGGTGACCTTAAACACTGGCTGGCCCGACCAGTCCGAGCCAGTGTCAGAAGAGACGGGAGTGCCCAAACCGTGTACGTGCACCTACCATAAGGCTATGTACGGATAAAACAGGTATTATATCCGTATTTTAAGGTATATACGTATGCTACATCGTATGCCTGGGGTGGGGTTCGCGCCGAGGTCCGAACCCGGTCAAAATCCCAAGTTTTGGCTCTCAGGCGGGTATAACAGGTGGGTACACCCACCCACCTGAGTGACCCATCCAACACTATTCACTTAAGTAGGAATAGTATATAAAGCTTTATGATTTCTTTTCTTTCCATTTATTACCCTCGTACGTTTGGTGAGAAAAGTAAAGAGGAGAGAGAAAAGAAAGGGAAGAAGAGAGGAAGAGGAAGAAATGAAGGATTTCAGTGGCACCGAAGCTAGATCTTGCCATTCCGGTGCCGGGAGAGTAATCTTCAACTCTAGATCTACAGTTGGAGGTAAGAAAAGTTGGGTTTTATGAACGTTCACCATACCCAAGCTTTAAACCCTTGATTCGAGTATGGTTTCTTGAGATCTTGTAAATACCCTTTGAAATGATGAATCTAAGGTTTAATAGATGATTTATGTGTTGATCTTGAAGGATTTGAAGAGATATTGACAAGGTAGAAGAAGCATTGTGAGTTGGAAGTGATTTGAAGGGTTTGAAGTCATTTTTGGGCAAAGAAGGTAAGATGGTTTCCCTCACTTGAATCTAACCTAGATCTAGGTTAGAACCATCCTATAGGACTTCAAAGGTGTGAAGAATGGGTGGGGGAAAGCCCCATTTGATTCCCCAAAGGATGGAGAAAATGGAGAAGAGACAGAGTCATTCCCGCCAAAACCGGTGGGTACAACCGGCGGGTACCTACCCGCCTGAGAGTACCCACCTGAGAAGGCAGAGGTCCCTGGCCAAACCGGCGGGTATAACCGGTGGGTACCTACCCGCCGGTCATAACCGGTGGGTAGACAGCCCACCTGTCTTACCCACCTGTTTGGCCCCGAAGGTGATCCTTATGTCCGATCGAACCCAAATCGGACGTGTGACCTTCTTTCGACGTTCTAAACACGATTTTGACATCGGATTTCATTAATTTTGATTCTAAAATGGTGAAGTACTAACCCCGCTCAATTATGTTAGGTTCACCAAATCCTACCCGATTCGCTCCGGATCTCACCCGTACCGAACGGGAATCCTTGTACGCTACAAGTAAGTGGAGAGAGGACGTTTGGCCTTGTTTCAAGGCATTTGTTTGGAATTCATATAACTATATCTAATCTAGTCATGTCATCATGAATATGCTATATAGATTAGTCATTCCACTCCTTGATGTGCATATATGCTATGTTTACTTTTCAAATGCCAATTGAATGAGATGTTTATATGTTGAATGTGGACATCATGGAGCGTAATGCATTGATAGACTAGATGCCGTGGTCGGCTTGGAAACGAATGCATTGGTGGCCCGTGGTATGGGACACGGAGGCACTATGCAGTCGTACTGTCATATAGGAGCATGCGGTATTAGGATTCTCACCATCCCGTGCTACGACCCTTCCCAACAGGGGTTAAGGTGTTGGGTTGCCATTTGGGGGGAAGCAGGGGTCGCGGTTGTCGGACACTGTGGCGGTTAGGCATTACGCCCGGCGAGTCATGTAGGACAGTCGGCAACCCCGGTGGTACATTCAAGAGGGCCAATCGTACTGCTTATAAATTGCTGGAGTCAGCACCTTTATTTCAGTTATTTACATTTCTGTTGAGAGCCGGTGGACGGCATTGTCTTTATTTTTCCGAGTACTCACGGTGGGCCTTCTCCAACAGCCCTATGGGCGTATCGCGGGAGGGAGTTCGCGGCTCGTACCCGGAGTATACGCGCACTGTGGTTGTAGTAGCACTAAAACCAAAGACTTAGTAATGTTGATTAGGTGTATATGATTTAAAATGAATTGCATGGCATGTAGTGCATATGATGTGTTGTGATGTGTGGACTGTTGTGTGTGGTCCACCTCTCTACTTACTGGGCTAGTGAGCTCATTCCACGTGTACACCCCTTTTTAAATGATTTTGCAGGTCATGCATCTGAGGAGCATGGGGTGGGTCCCACAGTCGAGTTTCCTGAAGAGGACTGGTGGACCCCTGAGGAGTTTGAGCACGGCGTAGACTGCGCGTGTGAGAGCTGTGCTGCGGGACAGCAGTTCTGAGGCTGAGTTGAGCTCCACCTTGGAGGCCGTGCTGAGCTCCACTACCGAGGCCGAGCTGAGCTCTTTTATGTGATGCCGAGCTGGGCACAACCCTTGATGCCGAGCTGAGCTCCAGCCTTGATACCGAGCCGAGCTCCAGCCTTGATACCGAGCCGAGCTGTGTACTCTGATGATTTTTGATGAATTCTTGTATATACTTGATATTTGAATTTTATTCTTTTTGTGTATATATCATGCCTTCGGGCCCAAATGTAGATAATTATTGTATCACCACTTGGGTATCAAGTATATGGGAGTTATTCACAGGTAAAACTTAGTCTTCCGCTGATCTGATGAACTTATGTTAATGTGTGTATGCTGTGGTGGAATACAGTATCTGATGATCCTGGCAGGTTTGGGTTAACCGGTGTTAACTCGGTCACCGCTCCGGTTCAGGGTGAACGGGGTGTGACAGCTTAATTCAGGGAATGAAGGCTATTCATTCCGAGATTTCATATATCTGAATCCTGCCCAGAGAGTCTCATGAGACCAGAGTTATGGCCTTGAAGAGACTTTTGAATGTGAGAAAAGACAGACCAATGTCACACTTATCAATCCATCCCACCCATCTAAGACTTCCCCTGGAAACAAAACACAACATTGACTAATGACTCATCCTGCAAAATCAATGAGGAAGATTGCATCCATCAGGTGGTTGAGATGAATGATACTGATTGGTATTTGCTCTGGTGGTGTCCACCAGAAAGTGGCTCAGTAGTCAGTACTTAAATGATCTGAACTCAAGATGAATTAGATCTATGAGTATTGAAACCCTGTTATTCAAAAAATGTGAATAAATAAATAATTGATACAATGCATAAAGTGCAAATGGGGGACGATGTCCTTCTCTTTATCCCCAACGTCTTGTGGTTGCGTTATGTTTACATTTGAGAACTCCATAATCCAAAATTGGCAGAACATCCCGCCAGTACATCTTAAGAGGACAACAGATACCACCTACACCTATCGACTGTTAAAAAAGGTTGAACCATTTATCATGTCCAGAGACAAAATGAACACTTCTATGCCAGTGTTTTAGTTTTACTCAGACTGCTCTGACCAGCAAGTTACAAAAGTTGCTAATGTCGTAGACTTAGAATGCTCCACCTCTCACCAGTAAATGTTTTATAGAAATTGTGTGGCCGGCTTGGAGAATATGAAAGAAAACAGAAAATTACAAAATTCTACCAATGGGTCTCAATTCCCTCGGTAAATTGTCAAAATTCCCAGAGTCTACATCTGATTGTAGCATTGGCCTCTTCCCCATTTTCCAAATAACACCTTGTGCCAAGTGCTCCTTGTTTGGTGTCAACATTACATAATTTGGACCAGCTCTTTGATAGCTACATTATAAGAAAGAAAACTGTTAGTAGTAGTAGACTCTATAAATGAAGTAAAAAAAATTAAAAATTAAAAATAAAGTAGATTATAGTAGCCTGCATACCACCTTTGTGTTACAATCCATCTTCTACTAAGCAAACAGATGATAAGGTTTAAAGGTAATGCTACTATAGTGTGGATGGAAATGAACAAGAACCACATTAACAAGTCACAGGAAGTCATAAAAGAAGACAAAAGGAAAAAGTTATTTGTGTGAACTGTGAAGAAGGGTTGAATGGAACCTGGCTTCTCGAAGATCCTCAATATGGATTCCAAATCCCAAGGAAGTTTTACCCAGCCTACGATCCCTTACAACTGCATAGAAATGCAGTGCGCTTGGTTAGTACATTCATTTTTCTTTCTTTTTTTTGGGTGGGATGGGGGGGGGTTTAAAGCACTTTAAAATCTTTAAAGCAAGCTATAGTTTGAGTTGCATGCATCTTCACTGCAAGCTAAGCTCTTCCATTAAGAGTCAACCCACCTTTGCAAAACTTTCTGGAGAGCAAAGGACATATAAATATCATACATCAATATGGGAGTGAGAAATAAAAAAGAGTCAATCTGGTATGTTGCTTGCAATTCCATTACTTCTAAACCTCCACATAGAAATAGGGCCCCCAAACAGATTTTCTGGGACCATCTGTCTTGACCTAGGTATATATAATCAATTCTCGGTTTTTTAATCTGAACTCACATGATGGAGAGAAGGAATTAAGAATCTGTCGAACTTTCAGCAAAAGTCCAATAAAGAAATCAGAATTTTTTTATTTTTTATTTTTTTGATAAAAATAAAGAAATCAGAACCATCTTAAGCTTATTAAGTGAAAACAAGAAGACAATGCCCTTTCTCATTATCTAAGAATGAGGAGGTAACATTATCACATTTTCTATATCTAAACACTGAAGAGTACCTTTCATCATATGCATGGGAAGAAGTCTACCAATTAAATATACCTGAAATGTTGGACGTGAAGGAAGGTTTCCACCATGACTTGAATACCAAAGCTATCGAGGATCTAATAGGACCCAACTTTCCCTGCAAATAACAAATTATATTGGTCGTACTTAATCCACAGCAAGCTCAAGACGCCCAGGAATTCTGGCCTGCTAAAGTGGGTTGTAAAGGAATAAAACAAGTCAGGTGATCAACTTATCGCAAATATAATATCAGAGGCAAAAACATCAACAGGCTTCATCCAGTTGACAAGGTCTTCACCGTACAAGTTGATAAACTAGTTGCCATCTAGGTGATGCTTTAACTATAACAATGATCAAATCATTCACAGTCAAGAATCCGTCAAAAATGTTACCTTAACCAAAAAGTTTTTATTTGCTTGCCAAGAAGCAGCTACTTGAAACGTGGCATCTTGGGCATTACTTGATGATTCAGCTCCATCAATCCTTCAGAACAAGATCAAACTGGACTCAGGAACCATGCTTAAATACTATGATTTTCAATTAGGTGTTTCTCACCAGTGTGTCAATGTACCTTGTCTCTAACTCAAAGCCAAAGTCAATATAGTTTGTAATTCCAACTACTACATCTTCTTCAAATGGATTCTTTACCTGTTTGGTTGGATCAATAAACTAGGTTTGTCAGTTCTGTTCAAACTACAAGATTGTATAAAAGAATAATGGCAAAAGTAAGCTGCATTCAATACAGGCCTGAAGTTCAATTCAATCTTATGGGGAAAAAAAAATGTAACGGATCCATCCAATATATATGTGTGTGTGTGTGTGTGTGTGTGTGTGTGTGTTTGTGTGTAGAAAGTAAAATAATTTGAGGTTAAAAAGGGCACAATAAGCTAGGATCTTTGAAGCTTAGCCATACAAACCCCCAAACAGGAAACTAACACAAACCTACCATCAGAGACCAAAAACAAATGTCAAAGATCCTTACGGTCCAAAACAATAAAGAAGTCTCCTTTATCATTGTCATTTTATCAAAACCCTCTTCTTAAAACGATATAGTTTAGGAGCTCCTACACTCTATGCACATACTCACATGGAATGGGTGCAGACATCAGAATCCCATACAAACACAATGTCTTGGATCCAGTGAGACGCTAAAAATAGGATTCAGGAACTCAGGCGTATATAAAAACTTTCTTTTAGACATATTTAATATAGATTAATATAAATAGTTCTATTAGCTTATTTGATTCTTTTCTTTTTATTTTTATTAACATACTTTGTCTATCATAGCAAGGTCTAAAACTATATACAAGTACCATAAAAAGAGATCAGATTGCTAACATCCATATAGGTGGGTAGTAGTCATTTTTTAAATTTGTCTGTGTTGCAGCAGTACAAAGTGGTACCAGGGAAGTGGAGCTGTAATACTTGGTGTGTCCGAGCTATGTCAGTGCAAATATCTTCACCCAAATCTGCCGGACATAGAGGCAACTCCTAATCCACATAACATAGCCTAAAATACTTCACCAGTCTCTACAACGCCAGAGACGATTCTGAATTTCTGACCTTGTCAAACAATTAGGTGGAATGTATTTGAATTTTGAAATGCATTGGAAGAACACTTGAAAAGACAAGTACTCTATGAAGTAAATCCAGTTCTTATTCTAAGAAGTTTTTTAAGTAATTGTCTATAACTGACTATATTCTTTTCTAATTTTTTTCTATTTTCAGAGAGATAGGGGGAGAATAGGGACTACATGGACTCCGAACGTGAAAACAAGGAGTTTCATTAACCTCAACAAATTCCAGCACTTGTTTGGATCATTTCTTTTGAGATGCTTTTGATTTTTGATTTATTTATTTTTCCCTGAGAAAGAGGAAAAAAGATAAGGACTAAATGGATCCTGCAAAGTGTTTGAAACAACAAAAACGGTTAACCCTCACAAAGTTGCAGATACTTGAATATACACAATAAGGATAGGATGAATTGGAGAAATCCATTTGATAGAAGAATTAAAGAAAAGACTGAGAAGCATACCCGTCTCTGAACCACAATATGCTGATAGAAAGAAGCAATCATCTGCAGTTTAAAAGTTGTATACCAAAAAAAAAAATCATGAATTAGTACTAAAAAAAAAAAAATAATGAATCGCCAACATCTTGTGTCAGGTTCTTAATAAGCATTGGAACTTATACAAGGCTGGCATAAGATTTTCTTTTTCTTTTGGTATAAGAATTATATAAGCATAAACAGAAAGTCCTACTACGTTTACTCAAAGTTGCAAAAGCATCTTTCATACAAAGCCAATTTTAAATGCAACTCTTGCATCAACATTCCTCAAACACCAAACAGCACATGACCACTGCTGTGTGTAACAAATACATCAGACTGCATAAAGGCTCTCCTTTAAACTAATCTATTTTTTTATATTCATTCTTACATTAAATTATTAATTTGAAATAGTAACTTGAACCACATTGGTATGTATCCTCAATCATAGATTTAAGACTTGGTAAAATATTCTGTTATGGAGCAGGATCTAACTTGAACAATGAAGGCCAGTGATACAGAATATGGAAAAGCACAATGAAACAACTCAACTCAACTATGAGTTTTCCACAAATAGAGAGGTCAGCAATGATGAAACAGTAAATTTCAAACCCCCCCAAAAAAAGTTACCTAATCTACAACTTGCAACAGAAAGTTAGCAAAGCTCTCAATGGTGCAACTAACTAAGAGACGGCTCAAACTCTAAAGTATTTACAAGCTAAAGGGGATAAAAACTTAAACACTAACCAGATTTACATGGGTACCACTACAAGGAATGATAAATGCAAGTGAAGGAAAAATAGTAGAGCACAAACCTGGGAATTTCTAGCAAGTTCAAGACCAAAATTGAACGACGGGCTCAAAGGACAAGTAGACCCTAATCCATAGCCAATTGCACAGCTCCAATTCTTCAAGTTGTTAAAGCTTGCCCCATCTTTGTTTCCCACTAATAAAAAAATAAATAATAATAAAATAAAATAAAACCATCACAAAGGACAGAAGCACAAAATGTTTAGTAATCTTCCAGTGGGTTTCAACACTAACACCACCACACAGAATTAAATAAAGCTATAATTTTTACAGCTCACTGGAAGGACAAAAAACTGAACCAAAGGCCACTTGTCTGTGGAAAATGTGGATTGCACCACTGTGCTCAAAATATGTTACCTAAATATGCTTATAAAAAATAGAGAAAATTGCAATGCCACCCCTTGAACTTTGGTCTTTATTTAATGCCGCTCCCTGTACTTTTCGAAATAACAAAGACACCCCCTATTAATTTAAAAAATACCAAATCCATCCCTGTCGTTAGCCATCCCCGTTAAGTGATGGAATAATCATTAGTTATTTTTTTAAATGTCCAAAACACCCCCCACTCAAGGTGAGTTGACCATCCTACCCTCTGCAAATCCCAACCCCTCTCTGCAAATCCCTCTCGTTCTCTATCTAGGGTTAGGTTTTCCGTTCTCACCGCCATCGTAGTCTCCGGGAAAAAGAGTTTTCAGGTGGTGTGGCGGCATCTTAAGGTGTTGTGCTGCACCAAACATACATGCAGCATTTCTAACTCTGTTTTCTCTATCTTCAGTACGACCATATGAACACTCTTTAAATATGGCATGAGGAAGGTTGATTAGACAATCACCAACTAAATCCAAAATTGTTTTCTCCAACCAATTGATCAAGTTCTATGCAGTCCGATAATTCTCAGGATCAAGCAAAATTGTTTTGCAAGTTCTGTACAAACTGTTGGCTGCCACTAGCTTAGCAGACCATTGATGGGGCAGCCTTTTTATCATTTCTTCATTATATCTCAAGACTTGTTCCTCTGCAGTTTTTGAAATCTTTTGATTATCTCTTCTACAGAAAGAGTCACAGGAACACCATGATCAAACACAATCTTGCAGAGATCTATGTTGAGCCAACATCTGTAAAGATCAATGCTGAGCCATACATTTGTTGCTGCTTTCCTTATATTCATCAGCCCAGTGCGACCTGTATTTTTCTCCACAAAATTGACAAATTCCAAGCCTTGTTTTACTCCTCTTAACAACATCTTTATTCTTTGTTGGTCTGGGTAGGGAAGTGAAATGGCAATGCTGGTGAGAGTCAATATAGGCAAAGCCCATCAATTAGGAGTTTCCTTGGAAATCACATTTCCTCTTTCGCGGCTACAGTTGTAGAAATTATCATCTTCTTCCCTTTGAATGAAAATAGATGTTACTTCATCGTTATCGAAGAGCACCCTTGAAACCTTCCGAAGCAGTGGATTTCTTCTCCAAAAGCTTGATCAGGTGCCCAGGTCTACTCTTCCAGCTACTTGTAATCCACTTATTCACATCTTTGAAGCCACTTTTCAAGATCAACTGGACCAGATCTTGTTCCCCATCAAGATGCAACACAAAATAATTCAAGTTGTATTGCTGGTTCTCATCATCCTCAAGTTGTATTCGGATTTAGTTCGACCGCTCCCACTGCCACACCACCTGAAAACTCTTCTTCCCAGAGACTACGACGGTGGTGAGAACGGAAAACCTAACCCTAGACCGGAGAGAGAACGGGAGGGATTTGCAAAGAGGTGTTGGGATTTGTAGAGGGTAAGATGGTCAACTCACCTTGAGTGGGGGTGTTTTGGACATTTAACAAAATAACTAACGGTTATTCCATCACTTAATGGGGATGGTTAACGGCAGGGATGGATTTGGTATTTTTTAGATTAATAGGGGGTGTCATTGATATTTCGAAAACTACAGGGGGTGGCATTGAATAAAGACCAAAGTTCAGGGGGGTGGCGCTGTAATTTTCTCTAAAATATATGGTAATTGTGTCGCAAATAAAAAATATAATGCTCAATTCAAACAACTTTTCATATTATATTTCACATACTTCACCTCAAACATTTTATGCACAAAATTTTTAGTTTTGATACATGTGCTCATGAACAGGGACAGAGATTCACTTAAGACCAACATGCTGGTTTTCATGACTCTGAACAAGTGGAAATTGAGTTAAATCATATGGTACTGGCAGGATTTGGAGTTCCTTCTTTCCCTTTGATTTGCTGGGAACATTAAAGCACGTGAAGAAAAGACAATTAAGGGAATTTGTCAAGGTATTCAAGAAAATTCAGTCAGTTTTAAGAATGATGGTAGTTAACAGATCCAGGCAAACATCAAAGATATGCAAAACCTTTACTCTGAAGGTCAATATATGATTCCTTATACTTCCCATATCCTGACAAGGTGACAGAAATATCGTTCAGGACAGATTAATCACAACCACAAAGATTGCAAGCATTACCTGATCGGAAGTGTTCTACAGCTTTCCTTGATGAATAAATTACTTAAACAGATAAAATCCCATAAAATAGTACAACAAAAATTGTGAAAACAAGGGGAAACCAAAAAAATGTAGTAATAGTCCCAATGCCATTCAGCTGAAAATAAATTTCTTAAGAGCAGCATTCCTAGTCTTGCAATTAATGTAATCAGAGAATATTCCCAACATGATAATGTATGAATGGAACTCACACTGTGGCTTGTATCGAGCCCCTGCAGTTAACCTTCCCATTCGGCTAACCAACCAAGCACTTCTTGGAAACTCATCTCCCACTACATATAGAGCAGAATCCCTAAGTCATGCAATTAATAATGGAAATGTATTCTAGAACTTGTGCATTTAACATCAATGAATCCAAGAATCAAACTACAGATTGCAGTTTTCCAAAACCTAAATGAAGTTACTGTAATGAAATTGGAGTATTAAATCTAACTTCCATTTTCTCAAAAGCCAAATGAAGCCAACTGGTTGTAAAGAACCAATGAGTGAATTTCTCAATAAAACCATACCTTATGAAGGGAAAACTGAAATAAATTTTTAGCTAGATCATAAATACTGAATAGTGGTTCATTCATTGTGTCTGGTCTTTTTCTAGTGTTGTTTGGGTCAATTCATGTTGGTTTGCTTCAGGAATGGGCTTGATGAGGTGGTATGGGTCCAGTGGCCCAAGAGAGAGTAGTAGTTACGTTTTTTTTTTTTTTTTTTCTGCTCTTCTCAGACCTAAATTTTTTAGGTTGGTTTCTCAGTCTATCAACCATAGACCCATATTGCATTCATTCAGTATCATTAAAGTCTATTCACCCTCCTATTGAGAGTTGAGATTTCTTATTTCTTCAAGATCCTGCCTCAGTTCAATATATTTTGCCTTAGAGCCAACATATGTAACCTTAGTTATCCACAATCATCCAAAAGTAGTAACAATCGTTAACATATAATCAAGTAGCAGCAGCTGTTGTTGTAATGTAGACAAATCATCACTCATGCAATTCTAAATCACTAAATTAGTAACTTATAATATGCTAAGAAAGCCGCAGGCCAGATAAAAAGAATTTTGAATAAATGAAGATAAAGGAAAAGAGGCAAATCATGCAAGCAACCATATCTACGATGACCAACAGAACCATAATATACTGCAGATGACAATTTCTTTTGTTAGCCAGTACAACAACAAACATAACCTTATCCCAACTAAATGGGGTCCGCTACATGAATCCAATATGGGAAAAAGAAAATAAAAAAGAACCCCTCAGAGAATTTTATAATATGTTGGAGCATTGAACCCCCCCCCCCCCTTTTTCTTTTCTTCTGGTGATAATTATAAAACTCATATGCTTCAAAAGTGATTCAAATAAACAAAAAACAACTTACTTTGATCACCCGAAATTATTATCTCCTGGACCTTCAGTCCAAATTGAGGAATCACTATTTCACAAGGTTCTCAGAAAGGAAGGTGTATGGTAGGACCAATTGATCCCAAACTGAATGGGATCATGGGATAGATCACCCTATCAATTGAAACAGACAATTTAAATCTGATCTGCATTAAATATTTGATACAAAAGTAGCCAATCCTTACACCACAGGCTTATGGAACACACAGGACCAATCCTTAAGCCATGCTTTAGCACTGCCGGACATAACAAAAAATAAATCCAAATAGATACAGATGCCAATGAAATTAATGCAAAAATTGAGAAGATCAAACTCATCTAAGTTCAATACCAGTTACATACAAGAGTAGGGGATCATTGTGGCTCCAAAAGATAAATTTGCTGAGCCGTATCTCAAGCCCATAACACCATAATCTTCAGAAAATACCCTGCATGAGATCTCCACTCCGATAACAAAATGCTTATAGATATACCAGACAACTCTCAGACTCTCAGAACCTTGATATGCAGTAGTATCACTGTTCTGCCTCGGGGATAAAGTACAACATACCTTCTATCTATTAATAGCGGAAAAATGCCAAATGCACCGAATCCATATTTGGGATAATAAACGCATGACCTCATGCGCAAAATCCTACATGAGAAGACGAACAGAAAATGCCAAAAAGAACACCATGAACAGTAGCAGAAAGATCTTATCTTAACATACAAGAATATAAGGCACCTCTACTTTGTTAAACTGTTTTCTTACGGTTGGGAAGTTGATACAAAGAAATCCATGAATGTATGAGGATCATCAATGTCCCTGTTCATAGAAGGAAAAAACAGATGACCCACTGAATAACACCCTTGACTGTTATTAAATTTCGGGATAAAAGGAATGTTGGTGCAAAAGAAGTTCAATCCTTACCTTTGCCACCGAAACAAAGCATTTCCCATAATTTTCTCTTCAGCCTTATGATCAAGTGGACCTGAAATCTGACAGGTTAAGAAGTACAGATATGCTCCTTGGTAGAAATTCTAGAGCTTCATTTCTAAATATATATATATATATATATATGCATCAAAATATTAGTTCCATATAGAGTAAGAGGCTTAAATTGTAATTCAGTCATAAAGAGGGGGAAAGAAACCTAATGAATTTTCATCAACCAAAATGAGAAAGATAGTGATCAATAAGACAGCTCGAGACAATGTCACACAAAACCTTAAGAATCAACTGAAGGAATTTTACCTTAATAACAATAACAATAATAACAAATAAACTCAAGGGATTCTTCCACAAGGTAGCTGCTATTTTTAATCGTAACACATGTCTCCTGGATAAATTATACTTTGACAACCCTTGTTCTCTATTGATACAAAAGAGGGAACTAAAACTTTTCAGTAAAGAAAGGGGAGGACTTATCCATAAAATCTTCGAACACTGTATAACCTAGTCTTAAATGCAAAAAAAATAATTTACAAATCACACCCTTTATCAGATCGAGTCAATCAACTTGCAAACAAATTTTTATAGCAAGCTCTCAAAATCCATCTCTTCCATTAGTTTTCAAATGGTTGTCACTGTGCAGTGGTCCTCAAAGGTACTATGGAATGAGAAAAAATAAAAGTAGATGCAACTTTGAAACAGGAAAGATTGTAGCATGCAAAGACCAAATACTGCATCCTGATTTTCCAGAAATTGACAGAAACATGGAGATGGGTATTCATCAATAATAAGGAAATCCCGATGAAAGATGGCTTAATAAAAAATGTGACAGACAAGACAGATGGATACAGTTGCAACCAGATCTACATTAGGGTCATCCATTGGCTTTAACATAATTCTCGAGCTAAAATGCCCCGCTTGTTCAAAGTAGTCCTCAAAAAGGCATTTCAATGCAAGCTTTCCAAATAACATGTCATATGATGATTCCAACATCCTGCATGATTTTACAAATCTCAGTCACAATGTAGCTCTATAAAAACAATCCCTGGCCATGAAGGGATATCATTAGAATTTGGCACCATATAAAGAAGGAAAATTATGAAAAAGCATCTTGTGCTGATAAGTGGACTAATTCTCTGCATCACTGACTCCAAAAGCAGTGGATACATTGTCATCATGGTGTCAGCAATACAATGGAACTGATTGTTGGGTTCCAGATTTTTGTCAATCTAAGGGGTGACACTTGGATGATCTGAAATAATAATAATATCAACGATTTACTGGATTTTCAGAACCATACCATTACCTATGATGAAGTTAAGAGATCTCATGAAGACTGTCCACTAAGTACAAATTTTAGTCAGTGAACAATAAAAAATATGCCCAGTATATGGTTTGTATGGACAGGAAAAAAATATATGTAAGGGGAATCGTATAGGTTCAAGAAAAAGCCCTGTACAGCAGCAATTCGGGAGGAATAGATCTATTTGTAAAGCTAAAATGATGAAAATTGCACTGGTATAGATCTGTTAAACTGTTGTACAATATTTCCTTTCTATTCTTTTGTGTAATGGTTAGATAGTTGGACTAGTCCAGTAAAAAAATATGATAACATAATGAAACTAAACATTAAGATAACAAGAATTTGATTGGTTCAATACCAACTTACAAAACATTGTTTACAGGAGCAAATAGCACAATTTCGATCCGTCCATGATAATTACATACATTGTATTCAATGAACAGTTTCAGGCAAATTTATCTCTCTCTGTGCTAATCCATTGTAGCATTATGAAACGATAAAGCTCTGTGATCCTCACCTGGAACGTGCAGCCAATGGAGGGAAATCAAACAGAGGTGGAACCAATACCACAGGCGGTGGTGGTTCTTCCTTGCCCATAAAATCCCCCAGAGAATTCCCCATCTCTCTGTATCTCTGTAACTTGTCCGAGAATTCGAGTCTCCAAAGCAAAGACAGAAGGAGATGATAGTAAGTGATTGAGGTGACATGACCCAAATGATTTTAGCCGTTTCCCCGCGTTTTTCTCTTCCCCTCGACGACACTTTCAAAAGGGTCCGGATCTTCAGCACGTACGTGCAGAGGATTTACACTGGACATACGGTTTCTTTATGCCATGTGTCCTACTTATTAACGGATACTTAATTCCGTTATCTTTTTGTTTTCTATTTTATCTCCATTTGTCTCTGTTTGCTTGGGAACAAATCGGAATAAAGCCATCTCTGCAAGTGCCGGCGACCACGCTTAGGAAAGAGAGATAGAGATAAGGGTTTCATCACCGCTGCAAATACTGGCATCCACTTCTTGAGAACTCACCATTTCACTATTTAGATCTCTGGAGGTATCTATGGACTTGATCTATCTCCTCTTGCGGTGGGTTTTGTTGGAGGCAATGAAAGCCAAAACCCTAATCTGTGTTTCCGCAACGAAGGAAGATGGATATGGGGTGTCCCGTTTGCATTCCTAGGGTTTCCATAAAGCGAAGGAAGAGAAAGGAAATAAATAAATAAATAAATAGAACAGGAAAAAAAAAAACGGAGAATCCTCCGTTAATTGGGTGGGACACATGTCTTGAAGGGAGCCTATGTCCAATGATAGTCTACTAAACGTACGTGCAGATGATTTGAACTAAGGTTGATCTAAAACTTGGGACGGTCAAGGCCGATATCGATCTGGATCGGCCTGGAACAGACTATATCAGAAAAATATACCCCTAGTGTTTTTTTAAAAAATATCCGATATACACTTAGTTTTTTTTTTTTTTTTTAAATTCATCTTTCTATTATGTTTTTAATCTTAGGCCTGACCTGTGTATTGGGATCGGATTGGTCAGGATTGGGGATCGATTAAGGCCGATACTGATTACTAACCAATCCTATCAAATTTTAGAACTATGATCCGAACTCCTTTCAAAAGCTCCGATAGTTGCTTTTCCCCTGCAAGGCTATGTTTGATGTCAAGAAAATAAAAGAAAAAAAAAATTTAATATGAAGAGAGAGATAGACACATAAAAAATCATTGGATAATTAGATTTTTTTTTTTATCTTATTATGTTTTTCTACTTTTTTCTTTTCTTTTTTCGGCTACCAAGCATAGCTTTGAGGCTATGTTTGGTAGCCAAGAGAATAAAAGATAAGAAAAAAATTACATTTTTTATACTTTTTTCTTGGGTTAAGAATTTCTCTTTGCACTTGGTATGCCTTCCCTAGGAGAAGATTCAGCTTTTGAGATTCAAAATTCCTCAAAAGAATTGTGAAGTTTTTTTTGCTCCAAAAAAAAATGTTGCGAAAAATACAAGAAAATATGAAAACATAATAAGAAAAAAAATGAATGATTACACAATAATTTCCTATGTCTCTCTCTCTCTTAAAATTCAAAATTTTTTGATTTTTTTTTTCTTTTCTTTTGTTTTCTTGGTTACCAAACATACAAATTTTTTTTTTTTTTTTCTCACCAGTTCATTTCATTTCTTCTATTTTCTTTTCTTCTCTTGGCTATCAAACATAGCCTAAATATTTTTAGGAAAAAAAGAATTTGCCAATCTAGTGTTCCCTATACCCAGACATGAGCAAAAAAATCACGATACCCCCCACTCTGCTCTGAAGATGCTCTCACACTCCCTCCCATTAACCTGCATACTAGTGCTAGAGCCATATGAACAGGAAGGCTTTTTGCCCCAATTTTTATATTGTAAACATATATTCAAAGTCTAACACTTTGATGCAAGTCCCCTTACAAAAGATTTTTTATGCCAAAAGGATCCAAATTCAATTAGAGATGTGTTTCTTGTTGGTTGTAAGAAGTAAGAACACACACCACTTGTTTTCTGAAGTTATTATTAGCAAAGTCCTATATAAATGGGTCAAGAATTGTGGCAAATGCTAAGATAATAACTGTCAATTTGAAAAGTATTTTTTTATGAATCATTCATCCTTGTAAGCGTCACTATGCTTAGTGAAGCGTAAAACTTTTAAGTATTTTGTCAATTGGTACTACATGAATTAACCTATATGGTAGAGAATTCCACATCAATCTCAATGGTCAAATTTTGACCCAAAATAATAAGAAAAGTGGCTCATACTAGGATTCAAAGTTTTAATAAGAAAATTATAAAACTATCATAAAATGGAAAATAAATATGAAATATGAAATAACATCATGGAATACAAAATGTAAAAAACACTGGTAATATAGGGATCTCATGAATAAGACTCCAATGGAAATCCCAGAGGACAGAGACTGATACCAGGCAGTGGCAGCGGCCTCTAGGATCTCAAACAAAGATAGAAGTTATCACAATGGCTTGGAGACTATGATAATGCTCGTAAAACTGTGTCTCTACATCATTATTGAGATGAGAATACACAAGAGTGCCATCTAACATGGAAATATCTAAACAATGAAAGTGCACACAAGGAAAGAAAGAGGGAAAATATTTATTAGTATATTACAGCTAAAAACAGCAAGGTAAAGATGAGAAAAGAGGAGAGACTAGGGTGGGACAACCAGAGAGAATGCTCTGCCAACTCCTCCTCCCCTTACTCAAGAGGAAAAGACTAGACTGGAATCCTAAGCCTGCCATCCAAGCAAGGATTTGTGACACATTACATAGAACTTATTCAAAAAGAATGAATCGAGAACAGAACTAGTGAGAAAAACCTACGTAAATTGCTTCTCTATCTGTAAATTTAACAGAAATAGTGAAAAAAAGCTATACACAATGCTTCTTTATCTGTAAATTTGCACCACAAAAATCTGAACAATGGTGTATCTGTAAAATTACTGGGTGACTTGTATAGAAATCGTTCAGCTTCCACAACATTCCAAATGATACTTGTTAGGATCTGGACCCACTCAATAGTTGGACCATTAGCTCTTGACACAACAGTCTGGTTCCGCTACTACAGGCCATAAGCAACAGAAAATGCTAATAACACTGTCTGATTTCGCCTTGGCCATCTTCGATGCCTCCACTTTCCACATGACTACCATTAAGGGATTTGAAATTGAACTTGTCCACCATTCCTGGATTCCAATGGCCATGAGCAACAGAAAATGCTAATAACACTGTCTGATTTCGCCTTAGTGATCTTAGATGCCTCCACTTTCCACATGACTACCATTCAGGGATTTGAAATTGAACTTGTCCACCATTCCTAGATTCCAAATGCAAAATTATCTCTCGTCAAACACTTCACGCTAAAGCTTCCAAATTAATTCCACGTTGTAGATATTCAGGCAAAAATCTTCTTTATGCCTCATGAAAATGTTTTAGAAAGTTAGAATGAATTCATGACTGTCCATTGAAATCCTACTATGTTCTGTCCAAGTAGGTACCAAAACATTTTAAGGAAGAATCTTCTGAAGATCTTTAGCGCTACCTGTGATAACATTTCCTGGCACACAAAGCCACTAGATCCATTGGAAATGGAAGCACTATCGCCAAGAAAGAAACTCCCAAGCAGAAAAAAGGGTCAGCCCTGAATCTTCTGAGCATCCACCAACAATTCAAAATAAATGTAATTCATCTTCATTCCCTTAAATGGATTTAAGTTGTAAGTCTTGAGCACACCCGTGGAGTCAAAGGTCCTGGTAATTAAAAGCAATGTATTGGTCATCTCTCTTATGGCCGGTAATACGCACAAGGTCTCACATTTTTAAGTGCAGAAGGATTTAAATAATGCCTTCTCCACTAGTTTCATCGTGTTGGATACTTAGTGGGTATGACTGAGGAATATAACCAGCCCCCGTAATATCTTTTGTCAAAATTTCAAGTGTAGCATGTATCTGCTCTGATTGATAATGTGATCGGTCCTTGGCAACAAATACATGGAGTTTATGGTTAACTTCGATCCAACTGCAACCAGGATTCTTCTTAAGGCCCATATCTTTGATTGCTGTTCTAATCCTGGAAACATTGTCCCATCTCCCAAAATCTTCATATATATTAGAGAGGAGGATCTGGTACCCCATGCTGCTAGAATCAAGCTTAAACAAGTGATTAGCTGCACGTTCTGCCATTTCTGCGTTGCAGTGGATTTTGCAAGATGCAAGTAATGATCCCCATATGTGACCATCAGGCTGACAAGGCATATCCATGATCATATTGAATGCCTGGTCTAGATGGCCAGCTCGACCCAACAAATCAACCATGCAAGTATAGTGTTCAAGTTCAGGCTTCAAATTGTAATCTTTGACCATGCTTCTAAAATGTCTCCATCCTTCATCAACTCTCCCGGCATGGCTGCAAGCTGAAAGAATAGCTGTAAAAGTCACATGGTCAGGCTTTATGTCAGCTGCTTTCATCTTATCGAATAAAGCAAGCATATCATCCATGTGGCCATGTATACCAAGCCCAGCTATCATTGAATTCCATGATATTTCATTCCTTTCAGAGATTCCATTGAATATAATCAAGGCACTGCTTATGTCTCCGCACCTGGCATATGCAGAAATCAGTGAATTGCTAACAAGCACATTGGCATCAAACCTATTTCGTATGAGGTAACAGTGGATTTGTTTGCACAAGATCAAAGCAGACAGACGGGCACATACCGAGAGAATACTTGCAAATGTTACAGTATTAGGTCTAACAAGTTCATACTGCATATTACGAAATGCCTTTAAAGCTTTGTCTGCATAATCATTCTGTGCATATCCAGATACCAGAGCATTCCATGAAATCACATCCCGTGCGGAAAGTCCGAGAAAAATTCTTTGAGAAGATTCAATGTCACCACACTTTGCATACATATCCGTTAAAGCACCACCAATGAAAACATCAGAACTAAAACCCATCTTGATTGCAAGTCCATGAGTTTCCATTCCATTAAGCATAAGAGACAGAGAAGAACATGCCCGTAGCACAGCCAGAACAGTGATCGGATCAACTAAACCACCTTCTACTCTAGATTTAGAAAACAATTCCAATGCCTTTGTTGAAAGACCATTCTGAGCACAACCTGCAATAATGGCACCCCACATAACAAAATTCATATTAGAAGACCTTTCAAATACATTTAAACCATCCTGGATTTCACCACATTTACAGTACATATCTAAAATTGCAGTCTCAATTCTTGCATTTAGCTTGAGTCCGACACAGACAATGTAGCCATGGATTTGCCTTCCAACTTTTAGATCCAATAACTGAGAACATAAAACCAAAACAGTCACCATTGTCGAAGAATCTAAATTTATCCCCAACATCAACATTTTCTGGAATAGAGCGAAAGCATCCCAGAAACACCCATTGAAAACGTAACCTGAAATCATCGCATTCCAAATGAGAGTGTTTTCCCTTAGATGCTCCCTCTCAAGCAAAATCCCAAAAACATGTTCTGCATTCCTTAGATGCCCACATTTCATGTACATGCCAATCATCTCGTTAACAAGAGATGGATCCAGATCCAATCCATTTTTGGTGACAAATGCATGGATTTCTTTGCCGTGAAGTAAAGAGCCACAGGAAGAGCAGGATGAGAGAGCAGAGAGACAAGCCACTCTATTTGGGATTGCACCCAATTCCCGCACCATTCTGCGAAACATCACTAAGGCTTGTAATGGCATCACTGATTGATCAAAACCCGATATCATCGTATTCCAAGATACGGAGTCCCTGTTGAGAATATTTTCAAACAAATGAAGTGCATCCTCAAGCGCTCCACATTTCCAATACATGGCCAGAAGCGAATTGGCGACATAAACATCCGTCAAAAGTCCAAATTTCAAGACATGCCCATGGATCTGCTGACCCATTCTCAAATCAAGAAGTCCAGCGAAAGCCTTAATCAAAGAAGGGAAAAATGGAAGTTGTTGCGTAAGGATACCGAAATTTAGCAATTTTAGATAGACCCCAATGGCATCCTTGAACAATCCGTTGGCTGTGTAATCCCTAATCATGTTGGTGACGAAAGAAACATCCGAATCTGATACGTATAGGTTCGTCGACGAAGCAGGGCTGCCAGTAGGCAGCGTCTGAAGAGCCTTAACCCCGAATCCTTGAGATCCGGAATTGTGAAAAGCTGAGGTCGTCGAAGCAGAGAGTGATGATGGTTTCCTGGTTGTCATGAACTTAGTAGTACATAAATGAAATGGGTTAAGAGCGTTGAAGCATACCGTGGACTTGGAGGTTGGACAGAGCTGTTGTTGTAGTTCAGAGGTGGGAGACGAAGGTTGGAGTGCCGGTGAATTTGACGGTGTAGTTAAAATTGCCATTTAATTTGTATTTTGGGGACGCGGGTATGCGAGGGGCTCTAACCCAGATATCATCAGCTCAGCTCAGCTCCGGCCTCAGGACCATTATTCCTTCCCGTTCCGTCCATGGAAAAGCTTCTGTGTCAGTCTGCGGGTGGAAGTGGAACCGTGGAAAGGAAGGACAGTCTAGGAGTCTCCGCCTGTAAGGCTGTCTTTGGAAGTCAAGAAAATAAAAGAAAAGAAAGGGGGTTAAAACGAAAAATTCTCTCAATTAAATATAAACCCACAAATCAATCGATAAAAATAGAGAAAAACCTAATTTCTTGGAATTTCACAATAGAATGACGTGAGCTGTTCTTGAGCATATACAAATATAATCTTTCCTAGGTTGCTCTTGGAACTTGTACATAGGAATGAACACAAAAGGGTGAGCATCAAGCTGATTCGGTGGGGGACTTTCTAATGCCTAGGTCAAATCTCTGTAAATAGATATTCCAAGAAAAATGAAAAGTGTTTTATTATTTTTTTGTAGAAAAAAATGAAAAATGTTGATCCCTTGAAAAAGGGGTTTACCTGTATATTTATAGTTGATGAGTGACAGTGATAGAGAGTCCTGCTTTGGTATGTTTAGGAGTCCGATCATTAGGAGAGTGAATTCTGAGGACATCCTAGTTACGGGGGTTCCTCAAATCCTGCGTGTGCCGGGAGATGTCCTTCCTTTTAGAATATGGTGATAATATAAATACCTATATAAGAAGAGCAACACCTTCACTTATGATACTTTTTATGAATCATCTGTTTTAGCTTAAAGTTGTAGAAACATAACTCTAAAACGATGCAGAAAACAATTAAAAAATAAGAACAAACAATACACACATGTTTACGAGGTTCGACAAGATTGCCTACGTTCTCGGTGAGACGAGATTCTTGCTACAAATATATATGACGAAAAAACCTTAATCCAAAAAGTATAAAACTGCCTCAAATAAAAAATTCAAAGTGTCTGCACCAGTACTTTCTGGATTAAACTATGATGGAATACAATACATCGTACACCAACAAAAATCTCAAACCCAAAACCTAGATTAGAGGGAGACAAAGCACAACGGAGAATAAACTAAATTTGTGAATTGGGTTTAAGTCATTGACTTAGAGAAACTCGATTAAATGTTTCTGGATGTTCCGAGGATTTTGTGGAAGGTAGATTTGTATCAGAAATCAAGGGGGAAAAAAAAGAATGAAGAAATTTGTCCCCGATTCTATCCGCATCTCTTTTCTCTTTATTCAATCATGGTTGATGTTGCATAGAACTCAACGGCAGCTGGAGGGATCAGATTTAAGAGAGTCAGGAACCAGTTACAGCTTAGATGGAGACCCAAATCCCTTTTATAGATTTTTGTATCTCATGGACCAGAATACTGCGTTCCCATTGTTGCAGCGACGACCAGGATCGGAAGCGGTGGCGGAGGAGAAATAGGGACAGAACCATCCTCTTGCTTTTTGCACAATAGCAGCAGTGGCAGCGCTCAGCTGCGAGAAACGGTGGGTGAGAAAAACAAAAAACCTCAAAGCCCTCCTCTCTATCTTCCCGTTGTGTTTCTCTGCTACTCCCTGTGTGTGCAGAGTCCACCGTCTTCCCTGCCGTGACCTTCTGGTAGCCCCGTATCTGCTACAACCTCTGCGGCTCTGTCCCACCCTCTCTCCCTTCCCAGATTTTTCTAGCTAGCAAACCCACTTTTCTCGAATCAAGAACAAGATTTTTTTCTATGGCACAGTCAGAAAAATTAAAGGGCGATTAGAAAAATTAAAGGGCGAACCTTCCAACGGTCAGAGAATTTTCCTACACTGAGAATTTTGAAAAAAAAAAGGAGAATGTTTCAACGGTCCGAGAGTTTTCCCCGCGAGTGAAAAAATCTGCAGTTTAAAATTTGAAAATCGAAAGGAGAATCTTCCAACGGTTCTATCACTGCCAAGCACGGGGAAATTTTAGGATCCATGAAAATTTTTCTCTTGAGGAAATTACACTCCCCTCCCCTGAGGTTTGACCTAATATCAATCTCCTTCCCTCTACTTTGAATTCTATCACCACTCTCCTCTGAACTTTCAAGATTCTCACTTCCGTCACCTATTTGGTGAGCCCTGTTAAATGGTAGGTTAAAATGACAGATTTACCCCTTAATGGATTTCAAACACCAAATATAACAAATGAAAGGTCAATAATATCCTCATCTTTATTAATTCACCTGAAATAGCCTATTCGATCAGATTTAGGGCTTGGAAGATATTTGGGAGCTGTGATCAGTGGCGAACTGAGTTTGACAACAGCTACATTCATGGAGGCAGCCGCGACCTATGCGAGATAAGGGCAACCGACCAAGACCCCGCGACCTATGCAAGGTAGTGGCAACTGACCAAGAGGCTCCCACGTCCTGTACGAGCTAGTGGCAACCGACTAGAGGCAGCTGCGACCTGAGTGTGGCATTTGCTGCACACCTGAAGTGATTGAAGCTTGCTAGGCTTTTTGAAACATGTTTCCTATTTCCCCTTCTGTGTTGCTTACTTAAGGTTTGTTAGACTGAAACAATGCCCATTTATTCCTTGCAAAACTGGTACATTCCCTGCAAACTGGTACATTTTCATTGCTGGACCAAGGTTTGCTCTATATTTCTACACTTAATTTTTCATTTTAATTCTTATTATATTTACTTCAACTACTGACTTGGGAGTGTTGTTGTGTACATTTGGCAGCTTAATGTCTATATCAATTGTTAATTGCTACTAATCTACTAAAGTATAGAAGCGTAAAATGTAGATGCAATCGAAAAGTTGCCATTAGGATCTCTGAGACGGTCGATAATCCAAGCAGACTCTTTTACACATGTCCTGATTTTAATGGTTGTAACTATTTCGAATGGTGTGATCCCATTAATATACCAACAACTGAGCCCCCGGCCATAAAATTTGAAGAGTTGCATGAGGAAGTACATGGACTGCAAACTAATGTACAGGCTTTGCAAGAAGAGGTGCGGGGTTGAAAGCGATATCTCGAAGGTTGCAAGATGAATCGAGAACTAGGAATGTCAGATTGGAACAAGTAGAAAGCATAGTTGGATCAATGAAGCATGTTTGTCAGTTTGTATTAGTGTTCTTTGTTGGTGTATTTGTAGCATGTTTTATGAGCATGAAGTTATGAAAATCTGTAATATATGAGGTTCTTAATACATTTGGACAGATGTAATCTAGTTTCTCTATCGGTAATGAAATGGTTTTCCTGCTGTAACTCTTTTCTCATACCAAATCCAATTTTCAATTCAAAGTAGGAGAACAATTCCAATAGTCCTCTTAAAAAAAATTTGGCAGCATTTCAGTACTAAAAAGGCCATCATATATACCTACTTAAATGAAACATAAACATGCTATTGACCATAACTGTGCTAGAACAACCACATCTAATTTCAAGTTCAAGTACATCCACCATCAAAATAACATCATCCATAAAACATTAAAAATGACTCATAATCCAAAAACTTTTTCCACATCAAAATAACCATTACATCCAACTAACATTAAAAAAAAGGAGTACCATCCATAAAACATCATCCATATCTAATTGTACTTAAAAGTTAAGACCAAATCCCAAGCTCCCTTGCTATCCTCTAATGTCTTGTTGTTCTATTCTTCTTACTACTTCCTTTCTTCTTTGCATTCTTCCTTGCTTTCCTTTTATCCTTTTTAGCTTTCAATTGGGCTTTAATCTTGGTCTATACATTCTCATCAACTATGCAGCTTGAAGAAGCCTGTGAAGATCTTGTTTGTATTTGAGACAAGTTGCTCTCAAGTTCACTTCCACTCATTTCCTTTCTTTACACAAACATGAAAATAAGTATTAGTACACTGTAAATAAAAGTGGTAGTGGGTTTTTATTGAAATTTTTTTGTTTACCTTCACTTTAGAAGAAGATTTTTTACTTTGAACTAGAGGTCCTTTGCAAGTGCAGATGTTATGTCCTTCACCTTTGCATCTTTCACATCTAAGACTTGACCTTTTTCTAAATTCTCCGGATGGTCCTTCACCAGGTTCTTCCTTCCTAACTATGTTCGGTCTTCCTACTAACCTCTTCAAGGGTGGAGGTTGAACAATGCCCATAAGATGTTCTTCTGGTAACTCATCCAAATCAGAAAGTGGATGAATTATGTCTCTATACACTTCTAAGTACTTTTGTACATTGTAGTATTCATCACAATAAGTTTTCAAGTCTTCCCTCTTGTTTTCAATACAGGCAGCCACATGCTTACATGGTAGACCTGTAGCATCCCAGACTTTGCATCCACAAGAACGTTTCTTCAAATCAACCATATATCTATCATTGCAACCTGTTATTTCAAACTCATCTAATCCAGATGCAAGTATCATACACCCTCTAGATTCAGTCCTTATAACAGTCAGCATCTTTTGAATCCTTGGCGTGACTTTTCCTGTATAGGTGCAACCCATCCGATATCTTGACTCCACTACTTCAAGTAGTTGCTTCTTTATCTCATCAATTAAAATAAGAATGGGTTTACTCATAACAGATGAAATCCACTAATTAAATGACTCTGTCATATTATTGGTTATGTCGTCGCTCTTGCATCTAAAATCAAACGCATGTCTGGACCACATTTTAGTTGGATTTTTATGCAACCAATGATGAGCATCTTTATTAATGGCCTTCATTTCCTTCATTGTCTTCTCAAACATGAATGGAGTAGATGCCTTAGTTGCTGACCAAAACTACCTTCTGAGTAACACCCCCGGATAGGTGCCCTTGAAGTTCTGATAAAGATGCCTATAACACCATCTATGTTGACATTGTGGAAATATTGACTGGATGGCCTGACATAGAGCCTAGTTAATACAAACAAATATTGGGATAAGGTCATGATGGTTGAATGGAAAATATTAAGTATAAGATGAGTATAATTAAATGTTAAAAAATAAAAGTTAAAGGGGGACAAGAAATATACCTTCTATTTGTTAGACATAAATGTGATGGGTATGCCATCAATGACAATGTAAAGAGTAGCATATAGATTAGTAAAAAAAAATAGCCAAATATCTTTACATTCACACTCAATAACAGCATAAGCTATGAGGAACAATCCTCTATTTCCATCTACAACTATAGCAGACAACAGAACCTCTCCAAACATACCCTTGAGGTGACAACCATCAACCCCAATGAATGGCTTGCAACCCTTCAGAAAACCATTTATACATGCTTTGAAGCATACAAACACTCTCTTAAATACAGGAGGTTCTGACATGACCTTCCTCTTATGAAATTGTAGCTTAAACAAACTCCCTGGATTTCTTTCCCTTAGTATCTCACCATAACTGGGCAACTTAGCAAATGAGTTGGCATGACTCCCTTCATTGACCCCAATGGCTATCTTTTTTGCTCTATACAATATAATATAGGGGATCTTAACTTGAAACTTTTCCATGAAGTAGGCAGCCATTGCACTTGTTTTCATATCTAGCTCTGCCTTTAATTGAGTAGCAAGATGAGAAGCAATCCAAGTGGATGTAATGTCTTTATTTTCCTTTGCTCGAGAACATCGATGCTCTTTATACATTGTCTTAATCATATATGTAATTCCACCATCAGCAGATGAAGCATGGATCCTCATCCAGGTGCTGCACACACAACAGTAACCCTTGACTTCTCATTTTTACGTCTCAAGATTGCAAAACCTTCTTGTATAGCATAGTCTTTGAGAACTTCTCTGTACTGATTTACATCATCAAAAAACCATGCCAACAGCTGAATTAATTTTCCTATCTTTAGAATAGTTCATCTTATCAAGGTAGGGTCCATAATACTCATCTGAGTCATAATCATCAAAGTTACCTGACTTAATTCCAATTTCTTCCTCTCCTTCAGAAAATGACATGTCTTCATCTTCAAGGTCCAAATCGACATCACTCCCTTCCATGCTATTATCATCATCAGTTGCTTCATTCCAATGCACATCATTATCAACAATTGTAACTCCCTTGCTCCCTAGAGGTGTCTCACCAGTCATATTGTAAGTAAAATTACTTGGACTTGCCGTGTTCACTTTTTCAGAACCTTTATTCATACTGTTCATCTTGTAAGCAACATCATTTGTGGCTGTAGTAGTCACTGCCCCAGTCCTCCTAATATCACCACCCCTTCGAACTTGATGCTTTTCTACTCTAACCCCAGATGTCTGAGTTTTCTGTAGTACACTATCAATCCCATTTTGACTTTGTTGGATATCAGTACCAACTCCACTCTAACTTTGCGTAACATTATCTCCAAATCCACTATGACTTTGTTGTATGATACTATTTGCCTCCATATTTGTTTCACCCTCCCGAACAATCAATTTTCCAGGGAAGCCATTAATTGTATAATTGAATCTTGGGTGCTCCTCATAATGAAGGTCATAGACGTATAAGTTAATCGTATCCAGTTGTTCACATAATGGAAACATCTCTAGCAAAGTTGAATCATGAACAATTACCATATCCAAATTGTTTGGAAGTATACACTTAACCTTAAATGTCACCGTGTGCCCTACGGGGACATGCCTGATCACTGTGTTGTATATGTCACAAACCATTTCCCTGTAACTATATATGTCAAGGTCTATCAATGTGACTCCCGAGGCATGCACGTAGTAATGGTAACATATTTGTAACCTTATTTCCATTATAGAAGAGGTCTTGGTTGTAGATAAATGTAGATAAGCAACCAATGTCACAAACAAAAGTCACCAAAGTAGGTAAAAAGGATTTCATTGTGAACAATCCTAACATTCACTGCATATAATCAACAGGAAAACTCTAAACGAAAATCATTATGGACAGTATACACTAAGTTAAACACTTAGCAGCAAAAATCAATAGGAAATGTGAAACTGTCATTCCAAATCAAAAGGAAAAAAAATCAAACAATAGTTGGGCATCACAGTGAGAAAAAACTCCTAAAAAACAACCGATTGAACACCCAGAAGCTACACAGTAAGAATAAATCTACTAAAAAACCTACTTTGTACAACCGATTAAACACCTAGTTAGCAAACCCCGTCATGAAGCAGCACAGTAAGAATAAATTTACTAAAAACATACTTTGAACCCCCAGATAGAAAACCCCTCATGAATCAATGAAAATCGTACATATGTTCAGCTAATTTCTATGCTCAATTTCAAGCTCATCTCTTCTCTCCTTCGATTGCAGGCAGGGCGCATGAACAACCGCACTCTTCTAGCAACCGCACGAACATGAAACCCTTCCTATGTCTCTTCTGCTTCAGGGGATAGAAAGAGACCGTGGGAAATAGTGGGGAGAGTGAGCGAGGGAGATGAGCGTAGCTCCTGGTTTCTCTGTTCTCCTCTGATTGCAGGCGAGGCGCACGAATGTGAAACACTTTGCAATCACTCGACTTATTCTAATCTATTGCTTCAGAACCCAAGAACATCAACTAAGGGTATTTTAGGAAAATAATAAAATATAATGGCAGTATAGGTATTAGAATTCTACTGTGAAGCTGATGTAATCACTTAACAACAATAGTTCACGTTTAGGTGACGGAAGTGAGAATTTTGAAAGTTCAGAGGAGGGTGGTGATAGAATTCAAAGTAGAGGGGAGGAGATTGATATTAGGTCAAACCTCAGGGGAGGGGAGTGTAATTTCCTCTTTTCTTTTAAACATAGCATTAGAAATTGGTTCCTCTGATTCATCAGTTAACTAAATTCCATGAATGTGTCTCTAGGGCCCCAATGCCACCCACGGCCATAGGTGAAAAAAAAAATTGAATGTTCTTTCAATATAGAGAAAAGAACTTTGCCAACCATACCAGTCGACAAGCAGATGCCAAAAGACTACGATGCTTCCCACTCTATAAGTCGAAGATGCTCCTATGCACCCTTCCATTGGCCTCATGAGCTGGTGTTACCTTACACCAGACTGACAGGGTTCTTTCTCTCAATATCTATTGTTTTTATTATACATGAATTGCATTCACAAAACATGTACAAAAGGTCCAAAGATCCACCCCTCTCCCCAAAGGGAAAAAAATGGCAGCACATACAGGATAAGAAGCAACAAGATCAGGTGCCATGCAAGAGCCCCACATCCCTACAAGGTAGTTGCCACTCGTATGCTAATCATTTTTCCCTTTTCTTGGTCAACAAATGAACTTCATCAACAAAAACACACAAGTTTTTAACTGTTAAAAGGCTGGAAATCGAAATAAAGTTGCAGGGGTTGGGTGTTCATAATCTACATTGATCACATTCAGCTTTCTCATTTAAATATTGTACAATCCAACTGTGCATAGCTCTCATTTGTCCTTCCTATTCCATCTTTGAGTGATCCAAAGAAATGAGCTGAGAGGCTGTATATATCAAGCTGTATGAAATGAAGCCATATATGTGTTGCTTACCTAATACTCCATGAGGATATTCAGTGTTGTTAAGAACTTAAGAGGTTATATTTAACTTATTTTCCCTTTATTTTAATGGTCATGAGGGTCATTTATGAGAAGGAAATAGTTCATGTTAAATTATGTTCGGGGAATGTTTGGAATCCAAGATAAACAGGTTGTTCAGACTTCAGATTCATTTCAGTACAGTGCTTTACTGCTTTTATGTTACATTCAGGGAATTAGGAAGTTGCTTTCCTGCTATCTCCTGAAGTTGCTATTTCAGAGTTAATTTTGAATTGAAGTCTTCAACTAACACGAAAGGCAGGTTGATCACATGTCTCAACTGATTGTTATAAGATAGCTACATAACTTCCACTAAAAAAACTAATTAATTAAATAAAAAAACAAAGATAGCTACGGAACTTCCCCTGAATTGCAGTGAAGTTCCATAAAGAACCTTCAACTCTTGTTTGTGTAAGCTTTCTACATAATTAATGAATGGTTGTATATAAATTAAGGCAGACAAGCTGGAAAAAATATGGTAACTTGATTTTTGGGTAATGATTTCTTGAAAAAATCAATTAGGATTGGAAGAGAGAGCTACTGAGATAAAGTTTCTACCATACCAAACATGGCCCAGAGATGATTAAGAAATCATATGTGATGCAAGTCCTTAGAATTAGGAAGGAACGGCCATACCAAACTCCATTTCAGGCAACAACACCTATAGTTGGACAGTCAAAGAGAGAGCTTCCATCAAAGCAATGAAACTAGTTGGTCAAAAGCCCATTCCAAAGCAAAATAGCAAATGCCCTTGGGACCCATCAGCTTCAAGGAATTTAGCTACCTTTCTCCTTCTGGCTTTAAAGAAAAACAACTTTAGTGACTGCAGAGTACCCACAGTTTCATGGCTATCTCCATCCAATTCATCTTTTAAAGTTGCTAGTGCTGGTGCTGCTTCGCATTCTTCTTTCTCTTCTTCTTGTTGGGTCCGAGGCAATAGGACTGAGATTGGTTTGAGGCCCTAATAACTTGGTTCATGTGTCAGATGCCAAGACCAGATAGTCAAATTTGAGGGGAAGATCAGTGTTACCAGTTAATATCAGCTGGATTGGTCCAGCCTGATCAGTATTCAATACACTTGATATGATCCCGTTCCTTGAAACCATGATAGAGATTCAGATATCAGCTCATGATCACAAATAATAACACCACACAATTCATATATTTGAGGAAGATAAAAACCCATTTGATAGAATGGCTCAATTTCAGTGCATAGGCACAAAAGGTTTGTAATTCTTTTGCGGCATGTCTTGTAATAATTCACAAGTTACTCTCAGTTTATTGTAGATTCATTTGGTTTGTTTGGTTAATGATGGTGATCATCTAACAAAAAATGTGTATAAGAAAGATCAAACAACTGACACTATATCCAAATGATTTTGGATTCGTCTAGCCAAGATCATCCAAATTATTTACACCACTAGAGATAGATTCAATGAACATGAAAATACTGATAATTCTGAGAACTTTATACTGGTATTGTCCACTGTACCACAGTAGTGCCCTCCATATTCAAGTTTTAAGCATTTCTTGATGCAGTAAGAAATGCAAGCTCCATTAGAAAATGAGAACAATTGTCCAAATCTGATATTTTAAACAGGGACTCCATTTGTTAAGAAAATCAAATATTTATCAAACGGCACGGCCTGACTCTTCATAGAAACATTGTGTGATACTAACAATCATTTAGTAATATTTTAATAGGCAGTTTCAGTATACCATGAGAAAGGGGATTTCATCTACTCCTTCAACACTTGAATACAAATATGATGAGGTGACCAAGGAATTCTCTCAGTTCTTTGAACAATCTAATACAAAAACAACCACCTTTAATTCTAAAGAATTGCATCATTAAGAATATGATCAAAAGCCCCTCTCTGCTGTTATTCCATTCAACCTCCCTAATAGGGATCTATTAAAATACCCATACCTCCCCAACAAGAATCTATCCACAAACCCATCAACTAATCTTTTTTTCTAAATATTCTAGTTTTACATACATGGTTGCATACATCATCAGCATAATCATACCATTATCCCATTTTTGTTTATAGGATGAGGGTTGGTTTCAAGGAGGATTTCTAGCGATCTGGCTTTTCTACTCCGGACTCTGCCTGCTTCTTTTAATAACTCAACCAGCCTTCTCTTCTCATCATCTACATCAGGATTTGCTGTCCCAAGCTTCTCCTCCCTCACCCCAACAACATGTTCCAGAATCTCAATTGCATCATCCAACCTGCATAAAGTATGATAATAATATATGCAAATTACATACAGCAAGAGTAAATTCAATTTCTGCACGATAATAATATATGCAAATTATAGAAAGCTAGAATAAATTTAATTTTTGTAGATTGACAATAAACATGTTCAAATTAAAATCTGCATTCAGACTACTGATTTCAAGTTGAATTTTACTCTCATTTTCTCACTAACTGCTACATCCAGCACGAATTGTTTTGTGGCTTGGGTAAATCTAGTAGTATTCGACACAGCAGGAGGAGAGATACCTCTGTGCACTTGTCTAGACGAATGTTGCCTTAAAACAACTTAGCATTTACTAGAGAGAGCAGAAGGAAATGACAGAAGAGCTCAGACAAAGAGCTAAATATGATAAGCCAAAGAAAACCCATGTAGGATGAAGTAAGAGTTTTAATCAGATAGTTAGGAAATAGGGGAAAAAAAATTTCATGCTTTTAGGGAGAAAGAAAATCAGGAACACCAAAGAAAATGGGTTCTTACCTGCCCATCGCATCATAAGTGCCTGCAAGATTGCTATAAACTCCTAGTGTGTCAGGGTGATATGGTCCATATTCTTGTTCCAAAATACTCCTTGCTTCTTCAAAGAGATCTGCAGCCTCATTTATTGCATAACGCTGCACACATGCAAGTCCCATTTGGTTGAGGGCAATCCCAAAGAAAGCAGATTTCTTCTCTCCACTTGTCCTAAGCTTTGTAACTGCATTCTTGAGAGAGGAGTAAGACTCAGAGTAATTTCCCAACATGTAGTACATGACACCTATCTGGGCCTCAATTCCTGCAATCGTGCTTTGCTGACCGGGGGCATCAGCATACATCTTTAAAGCCTTCTGAAGCAACTGGAGTGCTTGCTCAGGCTCATTCAAAGACTCATAGATGGCAGAAACATCAGCAAGACCACTCGCAATCTCCTCTGAAGGGATTCCTGGAATGGGTTTTCCATAAATCCGTAGGGCATTTTCACAGTAAGACTTTGATTCTCTTACTTTCCCTATCTTGTTGTACAAATCAGCCAGGCGCACAAAAACTGAAGCAACAGCTGGATGATTTTCTCCCTTGGTGGACTTGAACATTGTGAGTGCTTTTTGATAAGCAAAAATAGCCTCATCATATCGAGCCAAAGATAAGTAGGTATCTCCAATGCTGCAATCAACAGAAGCCACTTCTGCTTCTTGACCATTGGCCACCATGGCCATGCTAGCTAAAACAAGATGCTCAAGGGCTACTTCATGGTCTCCCTTTGTTTCACAGATAAGAGCCATAAGTCTTCTATCTGCTGCCTCTTCAAGAGAAGCAAGGTGGCCATTCTCTCTGTGGATATCAAGAGCCATCTGACAGAGCTTCTCGGCCTCATCAAATTGTAGTGCTTGAACATGTGCTTCAGCCAAATACCAACAAGTCTCACCAACCCTTGGATGCACTTCACCGAGGACGTGCTTCTGGATCTCCAAACCTGTTGTGTAGCATGTTATGGAATTCTCAAGCTGGCCTACCATTGCATATGTATCACCCAGTAGCATTAGCCCCGAAAATTTAGCAAGGGCATGATCATGACCCTCCTCCATGACTGGAATCTCGATTGAGCGCTCAAGAACAGGAATTGCTTGGCTATATTGACCTAAGCTGCAGTGTATTGCTGCAATAACATGCAAGCTCATGACCAGGTCTAAACTAGGCTTCCCATTCGCACATTTCTCAAACGATGTTGCTGCTCGAAGAGAAAATTCAAGAGCTCTGTGGGGATTATCACCACAGATCAAATCCCTGGCCTGTTTAAGAAGAAAAGGCCCAAGCTCTAGGATTTCTGTGCCTGTTTCAGAGGTATCCTCAGCTCCCTTCCTTAATTTTGACCCTCCCAAAGCAGATTTCCTCTGTTTTTCTGACGAAACAACTCCACCATTTGATTTTGGCGAGTTCTTCCCACCACGTTTGTCAATAGGAGGCCTGTCATTTAATTTTTTCTTCTTACGACTCGATCTAGGTGATACCCCAGATTCCACTTTTATTTTAGAAGATTTCTTCGATTTTACCGAAGAAGCAGACTTAGGACTTGTGGACTGGAAATTACATATTTTGTCAGACTTTTTTTCGACAGAATCATTTTCCTTCTTATAAACTGAATCACTTCCAGCGTCCACTGACTTCCTCTCATCCTGCATTAGCTCAACCTCCCTCATCTCTCCCCCAACAAGATGGCACAGTTCTGAGTCGATCCTTGATTCATCACCATCAGACTCAAAACTAAATCTTGATGGTGATTGGTCTGAGCTCTGCATTTCACAGACATTCTCATACAACTGCTCGATAGAGGTGTCAATAGCACCCCTCAAATGGAGATCAAGAGCCTCACTATGAGGACTTTCTGGACTAAAGGGACTCCTCGGGGACCTATTGGGGGTCAACTTCTCCTTCAAAGGTGGGGAGTTGCCATTCAGTTCAGTTGCCACCTCCTCTCCGTCAATGCCAGGCATCTTAACCGTTGTTACAGATCAATGGGCACTCTCAGACAGAGTAAAAAAGCTGCAAAATAATTACAATCTATAAAAGCAAAGCACAAATTCGAACACTCCATACATGAATAATTTTGTCCCCAACAAATAGCATATTTGTTACAACAGATTCAAATAATGACTAAACAAAATTCTCAGAACTTATACTGGGAAAGAAGTTGATCGCAACCACAAGATGATGCAAAAGTTTCATTATTCCACATTTAGTCTATGGCTAAGATTATACACAAGTCAGAAAAGGAGAAACAAGTTTGAGTTGCACATAAAAGCGCGATTAAATTAGTAACAAGTTCAATGTGTCATATCCAAATGCAACTATCGACTACCACGAATAGGAATTTCCGCAAATATCAGAAAAGACTCAAGATTTTAGGACATAAGAGCGTAAAAAATCAGAAAAAGAAGGAGATAAAAAGTTATCAATCTCCGCAACTGAAATGGGAGAGTTATACTCATGAGAAGACACAAATAACAGAAACCCAGAACCAAAAAAAGGAAAAAAATGGTTAACAATCTCTGCAACTGAAATGGAAAAGTTATACTCATGAGAAAACACAAATAACAGAAACCCAGAACCAAAAAAAAAAAAAAAAAGTATAAGAGAAGGAAATAACAGAAACCCAGAACGAAAAAAGAAAAGAAAATGAGAAAAAGGGGTGAGTAGTAGTACCTTAACAATCCACCCTGATGAAAAGAGAATGGAAAGGTTTCTGTGTTCTTCAGTCTTTATGCAAAAGAAGGGGACCATCCTTCTTGCTTATATACAAAAAGTGGGAGAAAAAAGTGGATTAGGAGCATAGGAGAAGACACCAAGTGTTCTGACAGATCGCGTGAGGGCAGAATGGAGAACTGGAAATCGAATATTATCAAGAAAAAAAGATTTGGGTATTCCTCTTCTTCCCTTCTCTATATAATCGTGGGTTTTCCTTATCTTTACAAAGAAAATTCCAAATAGTTAATTAAAATTCGTGGTAGGACTAGTGAGAGAGAGAGAGAGGTGTTGTGTTGCAGAGATGGAATGTCGAAGCAAAAGAAGAACTGTAGAAGGCGACTTCTCCCCTACCGCCAGTAACCGCCGATCTGTATTTTGTTGGTTTGTCTTAGTGTAACTTCCACATGGCATAACCTCCGACTCTTCTGTCAAAAGACCTATACACCCCTGAAAATTTCTCTAAGGACGAGGTGCCCCTAACTTGATTTTCGAGACATACCGATGTTTGGCTGGCTAGAATGTTAGGTGTGTCAAACGGTTGGTTTGGTCTAATTTTGGTTCATTCGAATCGATTTTTATATGTATTGGTTTAAATTAAAACTAAATCATTAAGGTAAAATTGGTTTTGTTCTGGTTCAGCTTGGGTTGTTAGTTGTTACCTATTCACTTTGATTTTCTATATATAAATAAATAAATAAAAGAATCAATTTTTTTTTTTATTCGATTCAATATTTCTAATTGGCTTTGGTCAGATCAATTAATAAGGTGCGTTTCCAAACAAAATCCCACTTCTTTTTCTTATGTCTCCTCAAGGAATCTATCAAGGGTGGGATTGATTGGTATCCAATGATAGATTAGCTCTCTACTAATATAAGAAGAGACAACTAAATGATCACCCCAAGTGGGTATTAAAGGAACACAAAAATTTGATTTGTATATTGAAAGAAAGAAATTCTAATCAAACTGTAGGGATTCTTTTCCGGTGGGTCACCATTGATGAAGTATCTTTCCTTTAATAAAAAAGGTTGAAACCTATTTGACATCCATGCCCCCACCTTAATTTGGTTGTTTGCTTGTACTTTTGCCACCTTTCTCTTCGACTCTTCATTAAATATGTGGATTTCATTGTCTTCTACTGACTTGACCTAAAAAATGTCATTATAAACGGACAACATGTAAATCCCTCAAAACTCGAGTTTTCAGACGAAGAGGTCATTTTGAGAGTCACAAGTCCAACAACTACGTGCTAGACCTAACGGATGAGGGATTAAAATCCTCTATTCCTGACCATGGGGCTGGTCTCATTGCATCATTTCATATTTTATCTCCAGCAATATGCATTTGTGGAGGAGAGATCATCTTGTCTCTCAGAAAATGTTGAACTATTCCATGATATGAAGGGTAAATAAGTAATAAAAGAATTTTGTGGATGCTTTTAAGAGCGTAACATGAACTTTTGTTTTTTTGTTTTTATTAAAAGAAGAAAAAGAAAAGAAGAGTGTTCCATGGTAATGATCATAACCCGCAGAATAAGCCCCCGTATGACAAGCAGCCCTTCTGTAGGACCAATGGGCAATAGTGGGCATGCCAAGACCCAAACCCACAACCAACCAACTCGAGCGGTGATGGGTTGAGAGCATTTTCACCACTAGGCTACCAACCCCATTATAGAAAGGTGTTTTCACATTGTCATTTTATTAAAAAAGATGGCGCTTTATTTATATTTGATTCAATTCACAACTTTTTCTTGTTTTAATGGAATACAAAAGGGGAAATTAGTCCCCACAAGAGGCTTTAGACAAGGCTCCCCTTGTCCCCCAACCTTTTTCTTTTTTTTCGCACTTAGGCATGGTTTCAAGTATCAGTTTGGGATTCGCTATATCGGTCGTATTAGCTGAGACTGATCCCAGATCCGATCCCAAACCAGATCGATTATCCGGGTCGTTTCAAGGGTAAAATAGAAAAAATATAGTATTTTTTTATAAAAATCAAGGGTAAAACAGATCGGTATCGATAGACGAAATCAATACTGATACCGATACCATGCCCTAAATCCTTGCACTCAAGTGGGGAAGCATCAGAAACAGTAGATGGAACTATCTTCTTCTATTATTATTCAAGATATGTCTGGTTAATTTGCATTGGATCAAGGTTTTAAGAATCGGCAAATTTGATAGAAAATCTCTATCATCGATCCCAAATCCTAACAATTCAATATGGTTTTTGGATAAAAACATTAGAATCATTGGAGTATTTTTTGGATTTGCCGATTTTATGTTTCTTGGAAGCCAAACATAGTCTTTATTTTGAAAACAAAATACACTTGTGTTAAAAATTTGTTTGATATGTATTCTATATGTCAATATTGTATTTCACAAAGCACACCAAACATAGTCTTAATTTTGAAATTTTCATTATATGATTTTAAACACTTTCAAAGTGAAGTCGCATAGTTCATTCTCTTTTCAGAAGCCACAAAATGTTGAGGTAGAGAAGTTGAGATGACAATATATATTAAATAAAGGGAAAAAGAACCTTGCCTTATCATGTGGCCTCTACGCCTAGGCATTGGAATAGGTAAAATTAGCTCCCCACCTCCGATGAAATAAAAAAAATTCATACATATTGATGCCCTTCCATGCTGTCATTGGTCCCTCTATTAATGCAAGGGCTCCATGATTAGGCAACGATCTCTTACCCTTAAATAAATAGTGATTCATACATTTAGGATTATGAGTGAAAGGCTCACGACTGAATTTGATATAATGCTTGGAATTATTATGAGGTTAGGCAGAATAGCCCATGAAGAGTTCTTTGGATCTATCTTTGAATTATTTTGGCTCAACTTATAAAAAGGTGCAAGATATCTGTCCCCCTTCCAACTCTTCGATGTATTGGATCGGGTCCACATCCAATTAGGTGTGGTGGGAACTTGAGAGGGATTGTGAGTATCTCATCTCTCATAGTTAAGATTTGTTGGTCAATGACCACCTACTTCTACAAACATCTATGAATCCATTCACACATGTATACACCGACTCTTCAAATGAAAATTATCATTACTAGATTAAACTACTACTCATATAATATTGTCTCTTTCTCTTTCACTGATCGATGTTTTAGTACTAATAATTTTCCTTCAATTGAGTCCTAGTATTTAGAAATACCATGTGTGTTGTTCAGATTAAACTAGTACTGATATGATATTGTCTCTTATCGATGTTTGGGATGCAAGAAACGAAAGGAAAAGAAAAAATTTGAATTTTTTTTGAAAAAGATGAAGAGAGAAAGACCTGCTGATGACTACCCTGCTGAGCCCCCTACCCAATCACAAGATAAGCAATGGAAGGTTTAATGTCGTGGTGAGTGATATATATCATAGTAGGAGCCAGTCACTTTCATAACATGGAAGTGGGCCCCCGGTGTGCTTCAACTACCCACCATTATAAAACATCCTTATTCTCTCTCATCATTATCACACATCACGGATACTATGTCTGTTAGATAATACATTATTTTCAGCCAGTCTCCAAAGCCCAACCCACAAACCTACAGCTAATGGGTTTTGGTAACAAATGCTGCTGGGCAAAACAAGTGGCCCACCACCCTCTTTTTGGTCTTGATGGAGATTCCTCTCTATCGAGGACACTGTTTTAAAAACCAAAATCGGATCGGGCGAATGCTGTCGTTCTGAAGCGGTCAATCCAAATTGGATTTGTTAGGTTCAGGCAGAATTTCGCTGATTCCAACCAATCTGGAACAGAATCGGCTTAGAATCGACCGGGCCCGAAGTTCTTGTCATTATTTTTTAATAGTTGTATTTTCTTTTCTGAGAAAAAAGTTCGAGTATAATTTTCACTTTCCTACATGATTTCAAGTACCGATCTGGTATCAGCTGTATAGGATCAGTAACAGCTGAGATCGATCCCAATCCCTGACCAATCTGGATTGATTATCCAGATCGATTCAGCAATAAAATAGTAAAAAATTAGTACTTTTTATAAAAACAGGGGCCTACTTTTTCAGCCTTTTTAAACAACTAAAAAGGAAACCCATGGTAATTTCATACAACTCAAAAAAAAAAAAAAAAAACAGTAATTGCAGAACCAAATGAAATTTTATTCCAATACTGAACCCATTTTTTAGGTTCGACTCAGTTTTAAATGGCTGGTTTCAGTTCCGATTTTATATGTTTTTTCTGCCATTGGATCTCATCTCCAGTAATTGCAGAAGAGCCATGCTCATTTCAGAAGAACATGGGTATGATGCTCTCGAATTTCTAGCTGTTAGATTGGTACTCAGCTCATAACAACACCCCTTATCAGTTGACATAAAAGTCCTCTAAGTACATATCCGGCCAGTAAAAGGGCCGATGGTATTTGTCTCTGTTCTTATTAAGATCATGCCAAACCCTATCAGCATATCAATGTCAAGATTTACATAATAATCTCAAGTTATAGACAGCGGTGGCATTTGAACCACACCTTTCGGACGGTCCAACCACCTGGCCTGGCAGTTCATGACTTCATGAAAACACTGGTCTAATTTATTTGCAACAATCAAGGTACTTCATACATTAAGGTTAGATATATGAAGTTAACTATCATAGAGATGTCTGGAACTAAATAAGAAAGGAAAACTGAAGAGAGTTAAGGCCATTAATAATACACTCTAAAATAGCTTAAGTAGTTTAAGAGCAAAGTACCACTACAAATGTGGTCATGCTGTGACAGTGAAAGGAAATATCCTTTTGTTCCTAAAAGGAAGCACCACCAAAGGGGAGGGGTGGGGTGAATGCAAGAAAAATGAGGTACATATTGCACAATTAATTCTAAAAAAAATGTTAAGTCTTTAAGAATTGGACTTAAAGACAGTGATACACTTTGGGATGCATCGCAGAAATGTATGATTTTCAGGTGGTTTGTAGTATGAGAAAAAATTTGGATCATTTTTAAGGGATTCTGTGAAATTCTCAAGAATTGAGACAATCTCAGTGAAGTGAGGACGTTTATCTGGATTACTTGCCCAACATCGACTTATGAGATGGCTGAATGCCACTGGGCATTTGGAGGGCAATGGGGGCCTTGCATTCTGCATCAACCAAAACGAAATTAGGATATAAAATTTTTAGGAATTTGCAAAATGTGAACCATGCATAAACTCAGAAGTTGGAAAGAAATGCTTATAAACTCTCACATTAGTAATCATACAATCTTTTCTTTCTACTTTTGTTTGGATAAAATGAGTAGTCATACAATCAAGACATCAAACAAATTATGCAGGAATAGGATATGCACCAGGACACCTTGGGATCAAAATAGATGGAGCAGGCACCAACGTAGTTGAGAGTGTATTGAACTCAGATAACAAATGCAATAACATGATTTTCAACCATGTGAAGTGATTTGAGAGTCACGTTCACAAGAACATTTAATGCTTCATTCTATAATGCTGTAGTAGTAAATGTTAGAATGATACATGCATTTGATGATTACTATGCCCTCGTAGGATGCAATGAAGGCTCATTAGATTTTGGCATTTTCTATTTTGAGTTTTTAGCGACTAGTCCATTCAAAACTCTGCCCCTTTTTTTAATTTTAGAGTTCCAGTCTTGGTGACAAGATTTTCATGAAAGAGGGAAGAAAAAAAGACAAATCCACTAATGCTTCTTTCTCCCATCTTTGATGCCTTCAAAAATAGATTACAGAGAAGAAAGAAAAGACAATGGCAAGTGATAAAAATTTTGGAGAAACAACCCAAGCTGTGCGGCTGTTTTATGGAGCAGTAGTAGAAGAACAATATAGATAAGATGATCAAGTTTTAGCTCTGCACATACATTTAGCAAATAGGTGTGCTGTGGAGATTTCCACTAACAAAGTTGCTTGGCTATTTCTCCATAACACATAGAAAATAAATCCCAGTATATTAGGCAAAGATAGGTACAACCATGGGTGGCAAACTACTCCAGGACCAACAACCTCTCAGGTTGTTCAGAAAATTAAATCCCTATATATTCTTATTTAGCAGTAATGACTGGTGTGAAGAAATCTGCATTGCAATGCACCTATGCATGAAATAGTTCTTATTTAGCACTAATGAGGAAATGGGCAATGCTCAAAGAACTAAGGTGAGTACCTTCTGGGAGACTGCAAAAGCAGCCTGTTCTGGAGTCATGCCCTCAAAAGGCATCAATGCTGTAAGAAGCTCCCAAAGAACTATGCCGAAACTGTATACGTCAACTTTCCTCGTGTGATGTTTTTCCTTTATCATTTCTGGTGCCATCCAGCGGTATGTACTTATGAACCCCTTTCCACTGAGACACTGTGATTCTAAACATGAAATCCCAAAATCAGCTACTTTCACACACATATCTTCACCAAGTAGTAGATTTTCCGATTTGAGGTCCCTATGGAGTATCCCCTGAGAATGAAGATAACTCATCCCACGAGCAATATCAAGGGAAAATTTCAAAACCAGGTCCAATGGAATGGAATTTGGCTCCTGCAGCTGAAGGTATTTTCTAAGTGAGCCCCCTCCTAAGTACTTGGTGATAATACAGAAAACAGGAGGTCTCTTACATGCCGCAACAAACTGCAAGAAGTGGAATAACTACAATTTAGACACCAAAACAGGGGGAAAAAAAAAACGAGTAGATGTAATGACAAGAAGTTGTTAAATAAGTGCTTATAAGAATTGCATTTTCAGTGCATTTTACAGGAAATGTTGCATATGCAATGCCTCTTACAGATAAACAAGGTAAAACAAGATTAGACCTTTGATATTTAGTGAATTCCTCTCAGACCAAAATGTCGCTTGCAATAAACAGAGTCCGGAAAATGTGGAGAAAATTAAGTGCATTTTATCAAGCTTGCAAACCACAACTATTGAGCTCCTGTCAATTATCAAAGATGATGCACACCGTGCAAAAAATGGAGAAAGATGAAGAAAAATCATATCAAAATATCAGCGCATGAAGTGGAAACAACACTTGGTGAGAAGGTAAGACCTCAGGATGCTAGCATGAAGACTCAAGATCGACTTTTTGGGCTGCCACATGTAGTAAATGTGTTTGCTAGGACCAAACCCAATCCACCCTCCTGGACCCCGCAAAAGCATGACTTACGTACACCTGGACTAAGGCGAATATTGTACTCCACGGTTCCTGATGTTTCCACAACTAAGATGGATCCAGCAAGAGTATCCGAGGACATGGTAAGAAACCAAGTGAAATAGCTAGATCATTCAAAGGAGCAGCTGAAAAAGCCCTTTCTAGGGCAATGCATCGGGTAGGAAAACCAGAATCAAGAGAGAACCTTTCAATAGACTTCGAAAGAAAGAGCATCAGCTTGGTGGGCAAAACAATTATTCTACAAGCGGCACAGAATAACCAGCACCTTCTCCAGGCCCCTATTTTTTGTTATCACCAGTGAAGCTAAAATCTGAAACTAATTCATCAAGTTTTGGCTCTTTGAAATGAGGTCCACCACCGCCATGATTACATTCTATAAGTTGATAAGACAAGGATATTGTGTGAAAGTGGTTTTGATTCGGGTTGCAAAGGTTTCTCCAGGCAGTACCTGATTAAGTAAGAGTATACAAAGAATAAGCATTGTTTCCTTCTAGGTGGTCTATACACATTATGCAAAGTGAAGGAAATCTAAGCAAAAAATTGACCCGACAACTTAGACAAATTATGGAAGGTTATCAACCTGTTGCTATATTTTATTTTCTAGATCCAGTTTATCATACACCTGTAACGAGAATTTCGAATAAATCAGGACTGCTTGTTCTGGCGAGGGTGATTAAGAGAAGACAGTATGGGTAGTGGAAGACTTGAAGGTGGAAACGAGATACAGTGATTGAGAGAAGACAGTATGGGTAGTGGAAGACTTGAAGGTGGAAACGAGATACAATTTGTAAGTATGTGAGAAAGGATAATGTGAGAAACCCATAAGTTATTCTTTTGAAAAAGATGGAACACCCAAATTTGTGGTTGTCTACTTGTATTTTCTGAGTGAAAAAAGGGGAAACCATCTCTTGAAAATCTTATGTCCAAGATTTTTTACATAGTAGGGGTTGAATAAAGATGGAATTTACCTTGATGATGAGGCTTGATCCAGAAAAATTTACAACTTTTAGGGACACAAGTTGGAAGCAGTGAAGCTCAAAATGCCTCTTCATCAGAAATAAATATAAAGAGAAGAAGAGCTGTGTGCATTGCGGTCGGGTGATTTCACAAGAAACGAGAATGCATAGATAGCCAACTATCTGTAATTGGAGAATTTCAAGACTAAAAAGCCAGAAACATCATTCGGTTACATTGCAAATATTCACTGAAGCTCTCGATAGAGAAACTCTTTCAAGCAAAGAAAATTTCAAAAGCAGAAGGAGCCTTTTCATGTGGATCGGCATTCACAGCAGACTAGTAATATAGTGATAAATGAACATTCGTACGCCCAACAGGATAAAAGTAATTAGGAAGCCCGAAAGAAACATAATTTTGTGCTCAGGTAGGGGATCATATTCTTCTCATACTACAATGCAGGGAAAAGAGTCAAGAAATACGTAGTGATGTGTTCGGTTAAAGAAACAGAGTTCACAGCTTCACATAATTTAAGTGTTTGGGTATGAGACAACATTCTCATCCCACAATGCAGGGGAAGAGATTCAAGAACAAAGAAAGTCTATAGCGTGAGTATGTGAGACGAAGAGACAGAGCTTACAGCGATGATATTAGGGTGCCGGAGACGAAGGAGCAACGCAACCTCTGAAGTAAACTGCTTCTCTAACAGCATAGCCAACTTCTTGTCTTCCTCAGGCTGGCTTACGAGCTTGATGGCCACTTCTCTCTGCCTGTATATCCCGCGATAGATACGGCTGTGACGCCCGGAAGCAAACTTACTCCCGATGAACAGCTGAGACAAATCGGCACTCCACTCTTCTTCACCCTCTCCTTTAATCTCTGCACCAGAGGAGACCAAGTATTTGGACCAGGAAACGGCTCGTTTATATTCTCCAAGTGAGAGCTTCCTTTCAGATCTACCATGGCTTGATTCCTGCTTGAACCACTGAAAAACCTCCATAGATCCGATCCTCTACTTCCCAAAACCATCAAAATCTCCCCTTCACAAACCTTCAATAACTAAATGTCGATTTGTTACTTCAAAATTTCCTCATCCTAAAAGAGCTAAACACAGAGCATTCCCGAATATTACAATCTCACAGAGATTACTCAAATGCTGTAACCGATTACAGAGAGAAAATTGAAAAAGATCATGTGACAACGAACTCCTCGAGTGCAGACGCAGATCAAATGCTAAAAAAACAAAATCTGTAAAGAATCTCGATATCTAAACACCAAATAAAAAATGATTATACAGTTTTGTTCTTCATCGGAAACCCAAAACTATATGTGGTACATTATAAATCTAGTTGAGAAAATAAAAAACCATCTCCATTCTCCTATAGCACAAGAAGAAAGAGAAAACTCATCTACGTAGGTTAGCCCTTGGGATGTTCAGTTCATGATGATTCGTCTCTGAAAAAATTTCAGAAAATCAAAAAGCCGGTGCTTTGATGTGTTTAGGGTTGCAGAGGTGAGTGAAAGAGAAGGAAGGGCGGGAAGAAAAAGAGACGTAATTTCTGGCGCACTGAGCGCATTTGTTCATTCGCTTCGCTTCCTTTGAGTTCTCTCTCTCTCTCTCTCTCTCTCTCTCGTGTCTCGTACGTCCGGATATTCCCGATCGAGACTTCTACAGTACTACGGAATCACGGATCCACTTTTCTCAAAGGCCCTTCTCAGCCCTCATAATTTCTGGAATGCCATTCACGCTTTGTGATTTGGAAGTTGGGTGTTTAGGCCAAGCGGTTGGGTCGAATTGGATCGGATCAGGTAACCCATGTAGGATCGGTATCAACTTAATTCTAATTGATCCGATACCAATCCATTGGTAAGACACAGGGGTAAAAAGGTTCAAAATATAATAGCAATACCAATGTTGACAAATCAATATGATCGAAACACTATGAGATCCGATTTTGGTTTAAAATGGTTTAGTTTTCGTAAATTGTCTAAATTCCAAACGGGTCGGATCCCATCGAACCACTGATCGAAACTCTGTGGGGAGGGTGGTTTCGTCAAACAATGAAAGAATAATAACGGCGCCGTAGTTGGTGGCGGGAGGCAGTTGTGGGTAGTTTAGGAAGTTCATTTAAGGGGATTAAATTGTGATTGTCAAGAAGACTCTGTTGTGGGACCCCTGAGTAACATGGGGTTATCCGTGGGAGTGTCGGACGTCCGTATGGTCCTTTCCGTATACGGTCCTTTCCAAAATTATTATATTTCCCAAAAAGCTGCTTCTCAGAGAATCTCTCTCACTTTATATATTCATCATAATAGAAAATCTTTCTTACCAAAAATAACAGAAAATTTTGGACTAGACCAGTATACCCTAGGTGCATTGCTACATCTATAGACCCTGATTCAAAGATGACCATTCTCTTATCACGTGGCAAGTTAGATGAGATTGTAATTTTGGAGAAAGCCTTCCTAGGGCTATGTTTGGTAGTCCGAAGAAGAAAAAAATTACAATTTTTGTACTTCTTTGAATTTTCACTCATGAGAAAATTTCCTTTTTCAAATTCAAAATTCCCCGTCTTCACTCATGAGAAGATTCCCTTTTTCAAATTCAAAATTCCCCGGGGGAATTGTGAAATTTTCTTTTGTTCCCCTAAAAATTTTCTTGCCAAAAATACAAAAAACATATGAAAAAAATATAAAAACATAATAAGATATAAAATAAATGATTACATAATGATTTCCTATGTGTCTATCTCTCTCTTAAAATTCAAATTTTTTTGAATTTTTTTCTTTTCTTTTCTTTTCTTCTCTTAGTAACGAAACATACACACTCTTTTTATTTTCTCACCATTTTTTCTCTTTTCTTCTCTTTTCTTTTCTTTTCTTTTCTAGATTCTTTTTTCTTTTATTTTCTTCTCTTGGCTACCAAACATAGCCTAGGGTCTCA
>NC_056560.1:10278389-10290139 GCF_013358625.1 Macadamia integrifolia | reverse complement strand
AAAAAAAAGTGAAGTTTTCAAACAAAATTGAGAAACTTTTTTAATTATATACCTTTAAAAAAAAATTAAGTTTTTTAATTATACCATTGTTTTTTCTTTTTTTTTAGGTTTTAAATTTTTAAATTCCACTCTTTTTAATTCTTGTTCAACTAAACCAAACTTAAGGTTCCTAGCCAGAGATGGGGGCTTAAGGTGAAGAATACAAAAGAGTTAAATCTTGACCTCCTTAAAGCCTACACTTCACTGGAAAACCACCAATTAGTTAGGCAAGCAGTTTTCTTTGTCCTTCGAGTTAATTTCCTGCTTTATCTTGACTTATTCAATATACCACGTATCTCTCAAGAATATCTTTTTATTAAATTTATCAAACAAAACTTTCCTTAGGTCCATAAAGATCTTCTTAATATTTGTCTCCTTTATAAGAATCCTCCTATTCATGGATCTTATTTCATGTTTTCTTTCATTCTATTACTTGAATTTCCCTTACCCCTTCACTATGGGCATCGAGTTGTCAAAAGAGAGAATAGTTTCAACTTTGTCAGTGGAAGATGAAAATGTAACATTGATGATCTAAGAGTCAATCATGAGGTCGTTTCACCATTGAAAAAGTAATTCTTTTGCGGGTGAAATTAGGGGTGTTTGAACCTAGCGCAAATAGAAAAAACCGACTGAAACCGATCGATAAATCTCAATCGAACCAAACCAATCTTTATTGGATTGGTTTTAAAATGAGGTATGTTGGGATCGGCTGAAAATCGATCCAAACCAAACTGACCAATAACTAAACCAAATGAAACCGATAAAAAAATAAATAATTATGATATTATAAATTAGTGAATTGACTATCCATTTTTTGCAATATTAGTGAGAACAAATTTTTATTGTAAGTAAAGTTGTTACAAATCATTGAATGTTAGGTTATGAATAGAGAAATTCATTTGTAAATTGTAATAATGCTTTATTGATTTCCTTGTTCACTCTACAAAACTAGTTGGATAGTTAAATGAATGATTAGGGATAATAGGGTTCGTTTGTGATTTCAATACTAGTTTTCTTAATAATTTGTTATCCATTGGTTTCAATATTAATTCCCTTAAAACCATAAACCATAATTTAATTATAATCATAAACTTAAACTGCTTTTTTTCATCAAATCTTGTCACTATAAGTTATGTATATAAGATTTCATTATGGTTCAAGCCCAATAATAAAACCGATCTAAATCGGTATTAATCCGATATTGAAAAATCGAAATAAACTGAAACCAAACTGGACCGAAACCAAAATCAACCAAAAACCGAAGTTACTTAATGGATTGGTTTTGGTCTCCCTCATTCTTAGACAGAAACTGACTCAACCCGACCAAAACCAAACCAAACCAAACCAAACCAAACCGTCCAATTGACACCCCTAGGTAAAATAAAACTTTCGTCTTAATTCTTATTGCAATTAATTTTCTCTTTTACTTCTTTTTCTTATACATTGTTTTATAGCTCTATCTCCAATTTCGTCTCTCACTTTATTCTAAGAAAGAATTTTTGCACATAAAGGTAAAAACAATTCATCATATTTCATTGTATTGAAACAACAATGATGGGATTAAACTTAGCCCAAGCCTAGTCACTTAATTTTTGGGCTATCAGCCGATTTCACGGTTAGTTTAGTTCGGCCTTACTTTGGTTTGGTCTCAAATGGGGTTTTTTTTTAATGGGCTAAACTTAGCCCATCAAGGGTTTCCACTGTCGACCCTACGGTTAGTCCCACATATGGATCAACTTCAACAATCTTCAAGGTTGATCAACGAGACGACAAGATTGGGATGTCAAAGTGACAAAAGTAAGTCCAGTTAATTTTTGCATATGGATTGGATAAGAGAAATATCATGTTGCCTATTTACAGTATTTCATACATTATTGTATCATAGCGGGCCCCTGCCCGATGTTCGCCTTGGCCGAGAGTGTTTCTGTATACATAGTTAGTTAATGGATTGCTCCTCTACTCTGAGTGCTATTATTAACTTAGGGGTGTTAATTGGATGGTTTGGTTTGGTTCGGTTTTGATCGGGTTGAATCGATTTTGGTATAGGAATGAGGAGACCAAAACCAATCCATTAAGGAATTTCGGTTTTTGGTAGGTTTTGGTTTTGGTTTTGGTTCAATTTGGTTTCGATTTATTTCGATTTTTCAATGCCGTGTTAACACCGGTTTAGATCGGTTTATTATTGGACTTGAACCATAATGAAATCTTATATACATAACTTATAGTGACAAGATTTGACGAAAAACACATTTTAAATTTATGATTAAATAATGGTTTATCATTGTAAGGGAAAGATAATACTGAAACCTAATATTCAATGATTTGTAACAATTACCCTTACAATAATTTTTTTTTTTTTTTTTTTTCACTCATAGTGTAAAAAATGGATGGTCAATTCATCAATTTATAATCTCAAAATCATTTATTTTTTCATCGGTTTCATTCAGTTTGGACCGGTTTTCAGCCAATCCCAACATACCTTAGTCCAAAACCAATCCAATAAGGATCGATTTGGTTCGGTTTAGACTTTTTTGATCGATTTCGATCATAGTTAGCAATTCGGCCGAATAATTCGCGAATTATTCGGCCGAACCGAATTTTTCCGAATTTTATCAAAAATTCGGACTGAATCCGAATTAAAAATAAAATTCTTTAAAATTCGCGACTTTTTCAAAAATGAATATAAATCGCGAATAATTCGGACCGAATCCGAATTAAACCGAATTATTCGGTCCATTTAAACATTATTTAAAAAAAAAACAATTTAAAAAAAAAAAAAAAAAATAAGATTTTTTGACCGCTTTTTTGACCGAATCCTTAAATTAATCGTCCGAATTATTCCGAATAATTCTCCGTCCGAATAATTCCCGAATCCGAATTTGCTAACTATGATTTCGATCGATTTTATCGGATCAGGCTGGGTTTTGACACCCGTAGATCAACTTTAACTTCTTCAAGGTTGATTAATGTGATGGCGGGACTGGGATGTCAAAGCGACAGAGATGAGTCCAATATTTTTTTCTGCATATGTGTTAAGAGTAGGGAAATATCATTTTATTTGTTTACAATATTTCTTACATCATGGTATCAGAGCAGGGCCACCAACTGCTGTTCACCTTGGCCGAGAGTATATCTATACATATGATTAGTTAATGGATTGCTCCTATACTCAAAATCAAAGTGTATGGATTAGCTTCAACAACTTTAAGATTGATTAGCGAGATGGTGGGACTGGAATGTCAAGGCGACAAGTGTAAGTCCAAAATGCACTGCACAGTTCTCAATCGCGTATCCAAGTGTCCTATGGGACTATAACCATAGCTGGTGATGGGGCTAACCTTAGCCCTAGCATAGTCTCTAAGTTTTAGGATATCAGTCGATTTCATGGTTGGTTATGTCACGTGATACTTTGGTTTGGTTCAAATGGGAATGACCAATGGGTTTGATAGCCTAATGGTGAAAATACCCTCAACTCATCATTGCTCGAGTTGACTCGTTATGGGTTCGAGTCTTGGCATGCCCATTATCTCCCATTGATCCTTTGGAAGTACTGCTTACTGTATGGGGGTTTATCCTGAAGACTATGATCACTATCATGGAGCATCTTTTTTTTTTTTAAAAAAAAAAAAAAAAAAAATGGAAATGAGATTTTTATATGAATTGGCATTTTTACGTTTATAAAAATTCCACGACACTTTACCAAAAAAAAAAATTCCACAACGGGTTTTGGGTGTTAAGCTTCAAACTTGATCAGCCCACACTTCCAATATTCCAAATTGCATGAGCCTAGGTCCATATCCGACAAACCGAAAATGACATTTTAAAGCTCCGTTCTAGGTTGGAATGGCCCATAAGTCCATCGGACCCATCTGGGTTTTAGGTGATGGACATATATTTGAAGTCCATTCAATGGTATGGAGTTCAAGGTGATCAGACCTCACACGCAGCCTTAGTCATTTCTAAACATTAAATGCAAGCCAGACGCCTTGTTATGCCACAGACGATCCAAGTCCGCCCGTGACTTATGTGTATCATACATTCGGTGATCTGACCATAATGAACAGAGAACCCTCATGCGGTGCCATAAGAGAGGAAAACAGAACCTTGGAATGATGTATCTTATCCTCCACATGACAATGGTGGACCTGCGATTCTGCTAAAATCGATGAAGTAACTGGACCAAAGTAGGTTTGGTGGATCCTTTCTTTCATTTATGTGGTTTGGATTTTCCCCCTCTGATTCACCTCTTCCTTTTGACTTTTAGATTTGTCTGCATCTTCAATTTCTCTCTCCAACACATACCAATGTCAGCTGTGGGAAATGCAAGCCCTGCCTGAGAACTTGAAAGTTTAGTTCAAAAGTTTAAGCTATTGAGTAGAGATTGTCAAAAGATATATACCATGTTAAAGAAGTGGGAATCCAAAAGCTGAAGCTACTAGGGTGGAGATTGCCCACTTACCATATGAAGAAATTCCTAAGTGAAAGATTGAAAGAAAGTAAGGACGGTGTTGGATACTTTAGATACAGTTGTGTTGAGGTGGAAAGGTTTGACTGATCGATGAGGGAAGATGGGCGATGGCAGTTTCAAATCAAGATTGTAGTTTGACATTCGATGAGGTGGAATGAGAGCCTCTTTTGTGTGGAGGGTGACGAGGATGCAATGCATAATGTGTGGTGGAAGTGTTCATGCAACGGAATCCTTAATCCACAGTTCACATTCAGGGACGACCCAGGTTCTCTTTTCTTTACATATTAACTTTGTTTTTTCCTTCCTTTCTTAATAATGGGATAGGGAAGAAGGTCTGTGGGGGAATTTAGCATCTTCAAAGTTCCCAACTTCCAAATTAAAGCTAGAATCTACTTACTTGGTCGGAGCCCACTTTCTAGTCAAAAGCAAATTACAGGTCTTGCTCTCTTTCTTTCTTTCTTTTTCTTTCCTCACTGGTCAAAAGGCCTCTCATTCTCTCTCTCTCTCTCTCTCTCTCTCTCTCTCTCTCTCTCTCTCACACACACACACACACACACACACACACACAGAGCAACACAGGCAGATATGATCAAACACCATAAGAGATATGATGAAACATGGAAAAATACATAAACCCCAAATTTGAAGTCTACAACCTTATCTGCCTTTAGCAGAAAGTATGGTTTTTTTTTTTAGACGACCAAATGAACCAAGTGGCAAGGCATCAGCACTGGCATGGGAAGAGAGAATGATAATCTCTCCTTTTTAGCTTCCTTTCTACCTAATATCCCATGAAGAAGATCCATGAAAAGTGTGATTTCATTCTCACCCAATTCTTGGATTTTATATCCTCACATATCATGCGACAGGGATGATCCACAGGATATATACCAACTCAAAATAAAGTAATAATCTTTACCAATATGACAATATTAATATTACACTACTATGTTAGTCACAGTGCTTTTACTTATTGTTAGTTACAAGGTGAAGAAGGGTATTTATAGAAGTAAGAAGGGCCAGTTGTTGGCCTCTGACATAAGAAAAAATGTATGTGCAGGTGAACCTACGTGCAGAGGAACTGAACTTGAGCGAGAAGAGTCCGGATCATCTTCCCATGTGGGGAGGGTAACGTGTATAACTCAAGTCTTATGTACTGTTTCCTTTTCACATACGGGTAGGTGATCTAGATTCTCTACCATGACTCTACATTTACGGGTTGAGGCCTCAGTTCAGATGCAGGTGCCCAACCCAGAGAAAGGCACAACTTGGGCCCTTGCAGGACCGAGTCCTCCCATTTTCCAAGAGAGAGAGAGAGAGAGAGAAAACAGATTGCTACGAATGTTTATTAACAAGTTAAGGTTACAATGATTTGACATTAGGCAAACTTGCATGCAGAAAGCTCCAAACACCCATAAGCCTAAAGCCTTTTTCCGAGATTCATTTCTCACCTTCAAGTTGAACAATTCCTCTTCTTCCTACGTATATAAATACCTTCTAACCCCTACCTTCATCTTCAAACTTACTATCCTCTCTTCATCTTCTATCTTTTACATTTTTAAGGATAGTTGTTTATCATGGATAGCAGACTTGAGTCTTCAGAGACGCTAAGGTATATTCTCATCTCTCTCTCTCTCTCTCTCTCTCTCTCTCTCTCTCTCTCTGTCTCTTTCATGTATGTTGAAGACAACTTATGACTCTTATCACCACCAGGAACAAGTGTGCAGCATGCTTTAGGCAATTCAATAAAATGGAGCACCTAGTGGAACACATGAGGATCTCTTATCACTCAGTTCATGAACCCATGTGTGGCATCTGCAGAAAGCATTGCCGATCTTTTGAATCACTCAGGGAGCATCTAATAGGTGAGTATCAAACATGGAACTTATTCGTTGAAACTACCACCATTAACATCCATTCTTCATTCTTAACCACGAGATGGTCATGTTACCTTTAACAGGTCCACTGCCAAAGGTGGAATGTGCAAGGATATTCAGTGTTCAAGGATGCAACCTATGCTTAAATATTTTCAAAAGCCCGTATGCTCTTAAGCTTCACCGAGGGAAATGCCAAATCTCGCGTGCAATCCCTGCAGTAAGCTAATCACCATAGTTGAATTGGTTCAAGTAATAGTGTATTAGTGATCTTAATTTGTTTCTTTTGCAGGGATTGCTCTCTCGAATGTCTAACTTGGGAATACAAGATGATCTCAGAATTGACAATGGAAGAAGAGGACCACAAGTAGTTGCACTTGCTTGTAAAATGGTTGGTGGTGGTGGTGATGGCTCCTTAGATCTTTGTGCAAGGGTTTGCCTTGTTGATGAAGATGAAAACATCATCTTCCATTCTTATGTCAAACCCTCGATTCCGGTCACAAACTATCGGTAACATAGATCACTCAATATGAATGAGGGTTTTAAATTCTTTGATCTTCTCCATTACACCATTGAAATGTGCAAGAAAACCCTAGTAATGGAATATAAAAATTAATGCATTTTCAGATACGAAACAACCGGCATACGACCAGAATACTTAAGGGATGCAATGCCAAAAAACCAAGCGCAGAGGAAGATTGGGGAATTCTTGTGCAACGGGGAACCGATATGGACAATCCATTCCAGAAGAGGTAGAGCAAGGATTCTTGTAGGCCATGGTTTGGATCATGACCTACAGTGTTTAGAAATGCAGTATCCAGCACATATGATCAGGGACATAGCCAAATACCCTCCATTGATGAAAACAAGCAAGCTCAGCAATTCAGTCAAGTATCTAACACAAGCTTATTTTGGGTAAGTAACCTGACTTATAAAACCAGCATAATATCTAATTTCAGTTTTCTGTAGCAAGAGCAAGAGAATACTCATTAAAGCTTTTGTTTTTGTTTTAACAGGTATGACATCCACACAGGGATACAAGACCCCTATGAGGATTGTGTAGCCACAATGAGGCTTTACATGAGAATGAGGTCTCAAGTTCATCCCATGGAAGACTACCCACTGGCTACTGATGCACCGAATCGCAACAACTTTGCAGTTTCGAGACAGAATGAACTCGAAAGAATGACACCTGATGCAATGCTGGCGATCTCAAGGTCTGACTACTATTGCTGGTGCTTAGACTCTGCAGGGAGCTAGAGTGCTAGAACCATGAATTCACCTCACTCACATATGGAGTTGTACTCTTATTATATGGCCAATAGGGATAGCCATTTCAATAAATATGATGCTTGATATTAAGAAAATAAAACATGGAATCTAATATATCCATGTTGATTAAATACTAGGGATTTTAAACACTTGTATGTTTTGAATAGCTCTATTGTTGCAGTACCATTTTATATATATGAAGTGATCAGTATGATGAAATAGCTTCCAACATCACAATCGTAAGGATGGCAAATGGAAAGGAGTCCTACTGTTTTGAAGATACATAAAAACGAGTGAGTCAGGACTCTCGAATCTGTGGCTGGGCTCGATCCGCTCGGCTTAATATGATTCAGCCGGCAACCCACAATTGCTCAGCCAATAATGGCGAGAGAAACTATTCCGGCATCATCTCTCTCATCCATTTGTTTGCTCCGATCTGCCTCGATCACATATGGTAGGGAGCTGCCAAACAAGCCCAAAAAGCCAAAGACTTCCATACTTGTACCAAACGTGGTAGACCATGAAGGCTTTACTACAAGAAAACCTTGTGGTTTGGACTTGATTTGATGGCGAAAATTAAAATATGTTGCTTTAAGTTTGTTGAATTTGCCGCATATAAGACATGTCTTACTAAAGGCTGTTATAGCAAACACCAATAAATACGAAAATAAATAAAGACAGATCCACATAATACATTGAGATTTAACGAGGTTCACACACTAATGTGGTGTGCTACGTCCTCAGGCAAAGGAGAAGAAATTTTACTATGTAAAAGAGAGATTACACCTAAACAACAGCGAGAAAACTTGCCCTGAAACCCTAGCTCAAAAAATCCCAAATTACAACTGCTTGCTCACCATGATGATAGTACATTATATACTCCTCCAACTCGCGGGTCGCTCCATCAGGTCGCAGTCAATATGGCCCAACCCCTCTGCTTCCATTACAGATCTCAGAAAAAATACCATTCGGGTCACCACCAAAATATATCGAACCGTGTCATTCTTCAAAACGGGTTAAAAATTCGAGACAAACTTAACACAGGCTTTGATTAGAACGAGTATATTTACTTTCAAGCTTGGGTCAGAGAAGATGATCACTGGGTGTGGTTTAAAAGAACTAAGGCTGTGTTTGGTAGCCAAGAAAAGAAAAGAAAAGAAAAGATTCTTGGTTTAAAAAAATCTCTATGTGCTTGGCATGTCCTCATCCAAGAGAAGATTCAGTTTTTGAATTTCAAAATTCCCAAATAAAGTTTTCTTTTGCTCCAAAAAAAAAAAAATAATAATAATAATAAATAAATCTTGCAAAAGACACAAAAACACTTGAGAAAATATAAAAACTTTTCTTCTCTTCTAATGATAACCAAACATACATACCTTTTTTATTTTCTCATTATTTCATTTCTTTTCTTCTCTTTTCTTTTTTAGATTCTTTTTTCTTCTCTTTTCTTCTCTTGGCTACCAAACATAGCCTAAAGTTTTGAAGGATTAAATAGAAACTTTAGTTCTTTTAAACCATACTCAGTGATCATCTTCTCTGACAGTCTGGAAAGTATTGATTCTGCCTTTTAGGCTAGAAAAGGGTGTGGTTCAATCATACACCCTAAACTTTGAGTTTCAATGCTGCAGTTGCAGCAGTCTGCAGATTGCAGAACATCCAAAGGTAGAGAATCAATAAAACACAAAGAATTTGTTTCTTACTAAGCAAAAAACCTAAGCCTGAGAACACCTTCCATGGAGATTTTTCCATCACATTAAAACTCATGAAGATCTTTCAGGGAATTTTCTGGTTTGTTTACCGTACACTGTTTATAATTTTCAGGGTATTTTCTTGTTTGTTCTCTATATATTGAATATTTTGTTCCTTTCATCAACTGAACACAAATTTAATACATAAATACAAAAGAGGTATTTCCGATACAAAATTTCCACACTTCAGAGACACAACGATCCTCAATAGTTGTAGAGTACAAGTAGGTAGGAAGGATAATATTGTTACATTTCTCTCTATGGATTCATTTTATCATGGAATTGGATGTATAACCACCTTTCCAGTAGCTCTGTTTGCTTCAACATAAGAAAATGCTTCAACAGCCTGGGAGAATGGAAATGGCCCCTTGGGATCAACTACTGGCTTCAACTTCCCACTTTCTAGAAAAGGATTTAGTTTCTTCAACACAGATCCATTGGAGGTGACTACAAATCTGAAACCAGGTGGAGTAACAGCGCCAGTTAGAACCACAACACTCCCTCCTCCTTTCACCACTTTCACTGCTTTATCACATTGACCTATAAAACAATAATAGTTTACAGCACCAATGAATGTTTGCATCTCTTAGTAATTTATTTCCTAAAGAAAAGAATTCTGAAGATAAATTAATTAATGTGATTGGGTCTGCATGAATCTCTAGGCTTCCTACCTGTTACAACACTCAATTTGAAAATGGTTATTTCATCCATAAACCATTCACGTTTCAGACAGTGGACATCAATATTCCCATGAATGAAACTCATTTTTTTTAACTGAACAAATGAGGTCGGTATGGCATCTTGTGAATTTACAAAGTTCACCAACCTGTGTGTGAACGTTAACCTTTTCACAAAGCTTAGTAGTGAACATTTTCTTCCAAAAAGCATTAGCGTTAATACTTCAGGGAAAAAAGCAACGAGTTCAAGATCATACCAACTGCATCAAATACCACATCAAATCTCTCCGGTAGGTCTTCAAAGTTCTCCTTGGTGTAGTCAATGGCCAAATCAGCACCTAAGCTCTTCAACAGCTCCAGTTTTCCAGTGCTAGAAGTAGCAGCAACTTTTGAAGCTCCAAATACCTCCTTTGCTAACTGCCTCGAACCAAAGCAAGGGCAAAAGGAAATAAGCGATAAGTGATGCAGAACTAACTTTTACACATTTAGATAATTTGCAACTTTTGATGCACCAAATAACCCCTTTCCTAGTCGCCTCAAACCAAATGAAATAAGCGATAATATGCAAGATATTGCAAAAGAAATAGGCTAATTGAGAGCTTATAACTGCTGCAGCATGGATGGTTGGACACCTGCACACCATTCCATTTGAGTTCACAATCCACCTGATCTGCCAGGTGGTAGAACCAAGGCCCACCTGGAGAACCTCTAAAGACTATCCCACGCGGTAATACTGCCCCAAACTCAGTTAATTAGAAGCAAAGATCTATGGAATTGAAAAGGAGTTCTGATGACAATGATCAGTCAACATACAAAGAACAGGTCTGTTTCCAAAACTTGCATGCTCAAGCAGAAATAGTAAACTTTTCCACAATATCAAAGAAAAAATTGATATTTATAAGAAAAGGAATGAATTAGTGTGTCCTGCAACTCAAGATGATTGTCTTTTTAAACTGAGACTAATATATGGGGAGGAAATTGAAATGGAAGAAATATACCTGAATTACCAAGCTTCCAACTCCACCTGCACCACCTAATACAAGAATAGATTTACCAGCAGAAAATCCAGATCTTTCCAGACCCTCATGGGCAGTCTCAATGGCAAGAGGAAGGCCAGCAGCCTGAAAAAAATCCAGATTCTTAGGTTTTGGAGCCAACAATTTCTCCTCAACAGCAGTGTATTCTGCAAACGAGCCAAACTGCTTAGGATTTTCCAGAGCCTTCTCATTGATGTTCCCATAAACTTCATCCCCTTCTTTTAGGCTCTTCACTTGACTACCCACCTTTACCACTACACCAGCAACATCATAGCCTGGAACAGTCTACACTAAAACCCACATTCAGGAAACAACTCAAAATTTGCAATGCAACAATTTAAAGTTGACGATATAAGAACCAAACTTTTAATATCCAAGGCAAATACAATAAAATAAGAACAAGACTAAAATAACTAAATCTCGTACCAAAATAACCATTATATCGACGTTCAAGGCTCACATTACAGGAAACCCCAATTTTCTATTTGGAAAGATGTTCACAATGCAGTTTTTCCTGCTCAGAATGAGACTAGGATTGAACAGAATGTTTGCAAAATCGGCACCAAAATTCCAGCTTTTTGGTACTTTTCAAAGACTTAATTGATACAGATTCTTAAACCACCCCCCCCCCCAAA
>NC_056560.1:10247548-10278366 GCF_013358625.1 Macadamia integrifolia | reverse complement strand
AAAAAAAAAAAAAAAAACCAAGACGGGAAATCAAAGAACCAATGTTCAACACAGAAATTAAGAAACAGAGTGAATAGGCATAGAGAAAAAGTAAGCACACAGCAAGTGGAAAAGAAGAAGAAACTAAGAAAACTTGAAAGGAATAAATGAAAATTGACAACAGGAAGGACTTACAGGCAGAGGTGAATCAGTAGCCTTAAACTTGCCCTGTCTTCTCTTGGCATCAACAGGGTTAAGCGCCGCAGCCACAACCTTAAGCAGTACTTGGTCCTCCTTCACATCAGGCACCGAAACTTTGGAATCCAATTTGAGAACATCGACTTTTCCGTACTCCCCATAGAGCCAAGCCTTCATTTCTGATGGTATGGGAGAAGTTGCAGATGTCTCCATGGAAGCAGGAGCAGCTTGGGAATTAGCAGAGACTTTGAATCTAAGAGGAAGAGAAGGTGATGACGATGCGTCAATCCTTCGCCCGATGCATTCTACGAATGTGGAGGAGAAAGAGAAAGTTGATTTGAGAGCAGAGTGTGGCTTAGAGGAGGAGAGAGAGAGGGTTGTGGTGGTGAGAAGAGCTTCCATTCCTCTGTTTCACTTCACCTGGCTTATCTCTTCCTGCTTTACTGTTCTTAAACGACTTCGAGAAGTATGACAGTTGGCTGGATATCACAGTCGGTGCGCAAGGCGCACCCTCTTCAACTTTCTGCGCATGTTAGCGGATATTTTGTTACACTGATCCGGATTACGTACTGCAGACCGTTGATTTGGGCCTGGGTTGGGCAATTAGCATGGGAGTTGCTATTCTACACAACTAGCGTGTAGATCCGTTACTTCCCTTCTACGTGCCATCCCTCTCTCTATATCTGTATCTAGGGGTGTCAATTCTGAGTAAACACTAGTAGGCTTGACCGAGCAAGACCTGTTTACAGCCTGACCTAGATCAGTCCAATTAATAAACGTGTCGGGCTCCCGTTGGGCACCCGATCGAACCAACACGTTTATAAGTTCGACTTGAAACGACTCATTGTAGCTCGACCCATCCCGACCTCTTTAATATTACTTAAAATTCCTATCTTGCCACTATTAGTAAGAAACTAATTAAACTTTCTTACCTTTTGCTTTGTAATAGGATTTGATTTAATTAACCTTTGTTTTGTAAGTTGTAATGATCATAATTTTTTCTTTTTTAAAGAACAACCATAATCTCATGTCACTTATCTTATTTATTAAAGAGTTGCGTCACATTTGATATGATGTGGGAGATTTTTCCTACATTTGCAACTTGGGAAACCTTCTCCCATCATTTTAGGCGACATGTTTTCTATCCGGGTGCCTGGTCTACACCATCATTCCAATGTGTCATCTCTCTCTCTCTCTCTCTCTCTCTCTCTCTCTCTCTCCTTTGTGAAATGATATCTCTGGCTCCTACTGGGGGAGGAGAGAGATAGACCGAGTTTACTGGACAGAATGCATCTTTCCATTTTCTTATCTAACCGTATATACATATATGTATATGAGATAAGGTTCCAATGTGGGAGAATCTCCCCCAATACACTAAGATTTCATCTATAAGGGAACTCTAATGGTGAAGAAGGAGAGAGTTTAGGGATCCGAAAAGGCATGGGGATGGATCCCCACACTCACGTGAGGGATATGTTTTTCTCTACGTGTATGCCAGCGTTTCAAACGCGGAATCGAGGATCCAATTGAAATTGGCCTTCCCTAGAACCCTAATATTAACCTTCAGATATGAAAACTCACTGTTTTTAGAGTTTCATTTGCTGATCCTAGAGTTTCTTGGCATAAATGAAACGTAAAGCATCAACCAAAATCGAGATCAACCATGACCGATAGTGACCTAAATTGCTGATTTATCATTCCGATTCCCAATTCTTGAACCCATGATACATACTAACGAGACTCCACCAATAAGGATGGAATCGCATTGGGAGATTTTTTTTTTTTTTTTTTTTTTTTTTTAATTCCATATGTTTATATATTTACAAGAGTCACTCTTACAATCCGGATGGATCACATACATGATACAAAAGCTTCAGGATTGTTTAGCACTATTTCTCATAAATGAATTAAGCTAGAAATGCATGGTCTTGATTAGTCCAACTTTCACTATTTTTATTTATTTATTTATTTATTTTTATTATCGATGAATATTCAGGCCTTCGACTTGATTAGTCCCATGGGACTAAATGAGAAACATGAACAGTTAGGAATGCAGGAGGATAATCCAAAACCATGTTAAGGAAAGATCACTCATTCAACTAGAGAAGAAACAAAGTTATGTACAATCCAAACATCATCATACATTAAGAATTCAAATATCTCTCTCTCTCTCTCTCTCTCTCTCTCTCTCTCTCTCTCTCTATACATATAACTGTAGAATTCTCCTGTAGCTTCAGCAATTAGAGCTTCTCTATTTCAACTTTATTAGATCTATAGAAAAAGGGATAATATAAAGATTACAGACAATGGGAAGAGGAGGAAGAGGTGGAGGAGGTGGTGGTGGTAAATAGTGGAATTAGGTCAGGTAAAATTGCGGGTGCAGAGGAGGTATCCAGAGATGAGGGAACTGATGCCAAAGGAGAAAAATGCAAGGAAAGACATAGCTATGGAGGCACTGGCCATGGCTGTGAACTCGTCCTTCCCCCAGTTTGATACCCAGTCATCCACCCTAGTAGCTGCTGATGATGATGCCGATATCAACAGATAAGTCATCATCTGCACATACATACACATACATACATGTTCAAAATTGTACCAATATTACGCATATTCCTAAAATACCCCTCAAGACACACTGATAAAGAAGAGGAGTGGAGGACTTGCCTGATCAAGGGCAAAGTTTATGTGGAAGCGAAGTGGATGACGGATGACATGCTTGCCGGTGATGATATGATAGGCCATATCATACGCTTGAAATCCCGCGTACACAAACCCTATGATATTCACCGATATACAATACCTGCCATAGTAATCTCCAAATCTTCTTAATTAATTACAGATAAAAAGAGTTTAAAACCAAATTAATTGATCTCATTGACTAAACTAATCTACTCAAAATGAAGAAAAAACTGAGCAATAGAGTCAGAGAGACTCAAGAATCAAAACCAATCAAAAATGAGATCCAAAATTGGATCTTTACTTGCAGAATTGAACAAATTTTGATAAAAAAAATTGAACAAAATTGATAAAAATGGAAGATAGAATCGAACTGTAGTACCTGTATTCTTTGTATCGATCGAAGGAATCACCAGCCCAGCCACGAGTCTTGTCGGCGCCCATTACAGAGAAGGAAACTAAGCAGAACACCACTTCACATACCCTAATCACCAAAGCTGCCCTCTTCACCATCGCCTCTCTTTTTGACCTCAGCAGAATCGACGGTACCCCCCTGGATCTCCGGTCTCCTCGATCCCATACTCCATCTTCTGTTCCATGCCCAAAACCGTCTACTACTCCTCCTCCATCACCAACCCCACCAGGATCCACCTTGGTCACCATGCCCATCTCCTCCCTCATCGACCTATTCACCATCACCACCGGCGAAGCCGGCTTCACCCCCACGTTTCGCTGTTGTGGCTGCGGCTGCGATTGGGCTTCCGGCGGCGGTAATTCCTTTGTAGGTAGTAGGGGAAATGACCCATGATCATTGGAGTATCGATCGGCGACCACTAGTGCCTTGGATGGTGGAGGAAGGGTTAGAGGAGAAGAAGACTTCTCCCGTTGATTATTCTCTGCTGGGCTCTCATGAGCAGAACCAAAGGTTACACGAGGACGAGGAGGAGAATTAGACTTCTCCCGTTGATTATTCTCTACTGGGCTCTCATGAGAAGATCCGGAGGATAAACGAGTAGTAGTAGGAGGAGGAGAAAGAGGAGGAGGAGGAGAAAAAGGAGACTTCTCCCTTCGATTATTCTCTTCTGGACTCTCAGGAGCAGAACTGTATTTCTCTTCTTCTAGGTGTGCGCGAAGGGTCGACGAATCCATCTTCGTCTCTATCCCTTTTGGATTTGGCTTCGCTGCCATTCCTTCTTCCTGTTAAATCCCTCTCTCCCTCCCTGTAATCGTTTCTGTTACTCTCTTCCTTTCCCCTTTCTCCTCCAGTAAGCTTCTCTGTGAGTCCTTCCAAGTCTTGGCTCTTAAGTGTACTGGAAAAGCTAAGGTCTTCTCTTCCCTTCTCTTCTTGCGAACCCACAAGGAAAAAGAATACCCAAAAGTCCCTATTGGCTGAGTGGTCCACTGGAGAAGTAAAAAACGCTTACTTGGCCCAAAAGATTCTGTCCACTCTCCCTTCACTTCCTTCTTCTCTGTTTGATGTGTTTATGTTTCACAGAGAGCAACAATTAGTGTAGAAATGTTATATATATATATATATAAGGTAGGCCCCACTCCTCCAACCCAGAGTCGACTAAAGTATTCTTAAAGTTAAATATCATACAGGTCAGAGAGATTTTTCTTTCAATGGCGACTCATGGGTTTGTGCATCATGTATATATATATATATATATATATATATGGACGGCTATCTTTTTGCAATGTGGAAGGTAAGAAAGGATGATTAATAATAGAGATGTTATATGTACGGTCCATTACATCTACTAAATTCCTCTTACTTTGTGGTGTTCTCGTTTTTTAGGGGTGTACACAACCTTTGCATTCTTCGAACAAAAAAAAAAAAAAAGTTGCCTTTGTATTCAGCTATTACTAAAAGTTTGCATAAATTCCTCACATGGCAAGGATTTTAAATTCGGGATGGAAGGTTGAATAGGTTTCTATCGTTTTGATTCATATCATATTAAAATTGTTGAGGTACAATATCTTGAATTCCATCTGTGGTAATTTTTTTTTTTTTAAGATTATATAAGTATTTTTTAAAATTTTTAATATAGGGTTTCACAATATATTTGTAATAAATTTTTTTTTTTTTCTAAATGCATTTTGAGAGAAACATGAGAACGAGATATGTAATCCTATTCTCCATTGATAGTGAAGTAAGATTTCATCTCATCGAAAACATAGGCAATCTTGTCAAACCTTGTAAATCTATGCACATTATGTGATTACTTGTTCTTGTTTTTCTATTCTTTTTTGCATCATTTTAAGGTCGTGTTTCTACGGAAATCAGTCCCAAAAATCCTATAATCAACTGTTTTGGAACATCTATAATTGAAATCGGTCATTACTGATTCCTATCCAAATTGATCTATTTACTTAAACAAATTATGAAATTTTTAATCTTTCATTTTCTTCATCAGAGAAATGCTAACAAAACCAATTGAGAGGACTACGAATTCTATGAATCCCCCTCCTCATTGACATGTGAGCTTTAAGAAATTTAAATAATTTTTTGTGACCCACTAGATTAACATTCTAGTAATTTTATGAGCCTAACAAATGCAATGATCAAAACATAAAGGTTCCTTCCTTACCAAAAAATAATTAAAAAAAAAAAAACCAAAAAGGTTCCTTTGTACATGGCTTTGTAATGCAGCGTGAGCAACCTCAAATGCCCAAATTAATTAACTAATTATAATAAACAAACCAAAGATTTGCTGGTAATCCCAAAGGAAAAGTCTGAAGAAAAGAAAATCTATACTGCATGCAGTATTGGAGTCATCTTCAATGCTCTCACTATACACATCAACTGTGCTGCTCAGCTATTATAGCCAGAGTAAACACCAAGTCCTTTTAGCAATAGGTTTCACCATTGCTAAATATTTACATCTACAAAGTGAAAGGAGAGCCAAAGTTGGATTCGAATACCCCCAAAACAAAAGCAAAACAAAAAGATAAAACATTTTGTTGCCAGTGATGAAAAGTTGCAGATACCTAGATTTATTAACATCCAACCAAAAAAGTCTCCCAGGTTTCTTTGATCATAAGCTTTCTTCTGAGGGAAAAGGCATAGATTCCAGTTTATACCTCCCACACTCTCTTTTCCCCGACACAGAAAGAAAGAGGTAGCTAAAACAAGAAGGATTTGGGACAATTTTCACTCTCTTTCGATTATTTAAAGTTGTGGAATTTTAGGTTGAGCACCCTGCAGTCTGCATGACAGAGTGTCCACCACTTGATAGATGACCCTGGCAACCTCATCAATCAATTATTATTTTATTTTTTGTGGGAGGGGGGGGTGGTTTGAACGGAACCAGCAACATGACTCAAGACCAACTGGTTGAACTATCCCTCTGGTTGAAATCACCAGCCATGTCAATCAAAACCCAGGCACTGCCTCTTGACCACCTCTGCTCATGCAGTTCCTGACTTGAGGCTATGTTTGGAAGCCAAGAAAAAGAAAATCTATTCTAGTTTTGTACTTGGAAAATCCAAGATGGGAGTACCATCAGATCATTGAGTACCTGCACCTGCAGCCAAGCAGACCTATCCAGTTGCACATCCTTTTGAAATCGAGGAAAGTACAGAAAACAAGTCAATAGGATGAATACAATTTTGAGTTTTTCTATATGGCACTTTGGTATTATGTTATGTCAGCCGCAATATGATACACACCTCAGGCAGGGTGGAAACCCCTAGCCAATAGAACATAAAGACATACAATTACATACTGATGTCACACTAAGAAATCACATTTTGTCAGAGAGAAAGCTACCTTCTTCTCTCATCAAAACATGCCTCAAGTATCCCAAGCCTCTGCTCTGTATGTGATACGTCGTCATAAGAGACCACATGTTTTTTGAACAGGGATCCCATAACATGTAAAAAACAAAAGATACATAGCCTCACTCCGGTAGCTTCAGGCGGTTGAACAGCACCAGGAAACTCTGCTCGGAAACAACATAAAGAAACCCAAGATCTGCGCCTTTAACATATGGACCCAAGCCCTGAAAAATCACAAGATAGGTATTATGAGAAAATCGTGGTTATATCAATTTGCATTTTCCAACCAACCTCCTGTTCACACGCCACTCCAACTTCCAGTATTCATTCACTTATTCTTAACGTCTCTGAAATCACCTTTCTATCCAGAAATTTCAACTCCATGAATAGATAAAACTGTGAAGGAGACAATTGACAAGCTTGCCTTTTAACCCCAAGGCGATAGCTCAGATGGCAAGGATCAACACCTCACAATTGAGAGGCATGAGTACAAATCTCCTTAGGGCCAACTATCAAAACAATATATATATAACACAATGATGATCCGAAGAAGAGAAATATAGGTAAGCATATTCCAATAATTGGTCAATGTGCAGTCACTGAGACTAACATCCTCACATCCATCATCAAATCAATGCTGTCTCACAGATTGGTTGTAACAGGAAAAAGCGAAATTATCAAATGATACAAAGGACTAATTCATGTAGTCAGTGAGAACATATTGACAGATTTGGTCAACATTGAAGAGGTGGATGGTCTGTAATTTTTGGCACTGGCAATCAACATGAGAGATAAGTCCAGAGCGATGCAAATCCGACAAAATGGAAACTGGATGTGAGGAAGTATGGACCTCACACAAAGTTTTATGTCACAATGTTTTATGTAATATTGAAACAACTTAATTCCCGTAGATTTCTTTACCTTGCCCTTCAGCTGGAGTAGTTCACCATCAACCCATTGTGGATTTCGGAACCCAAATTCAGCTATTCTTCCTTGACCTTTGTAACTAGCAACCTGAATTTAAAGCTTTAAATCAGTTGCCATATCCAAAGAGACCGACACACAGATAGGAAAAGTGGCGGATGGAGCAACCTTAGGAAGAGAAAACATAGAACCATATAAAACCAAATGTAGTAACCCCATACTATACTGTTATTTGTTTGAGTTACTGAAATGACATGATTTCCTCCTAAAGAAACTAAAAATTGCTTCATTTGCCCTATTTGAAGATATAATTCACCAATGCTCAACATTTCGAAAATGCAGCATGATGTTATTTTAGAGGTAAATTTAAGGAATAGAAGGGGGAAAGTGAGAGGAAAAGAACCAAAAGTGGCTGTGAATAAATTAAAAAAAAGCCACCAATTGAATAGTGAATACCACTCCCAGCTCATCTGGATACATCCCCTGGTTGGATGTACGACACCCTTTCCCAATTTTAGCACGAAATGTAACCTGGTAGAAGAAAAAGATGTTAATAAATAAATATATGTTTATAAATATAGACAGTAACGATCAAACAAAGTTAAATAGTTATGAACCTGGCCAGCAGGAACATTTAGATCTCCAGTCAACTTTACTGCCTCAACATATTCAAAAAACTCGACATCTGAACACTCATCTGTGTCATCCACCCCATGCCAGTGACCAAATTTTCGTTTCAGCTGTACGACCTCAGTACCGTAAGGGCCAAATGCTCCCACATACAAGCCTGGGCTTAATAAAAAGCCAAATATACCATTTAACCATTAAATAGGAAACCAATGACATTGAGAAGCAAGGGTATTATTCCTAAGAGGAGTTAAATAATTACATAGGAAATCAATCAAGGCCTGGTAAAACTTACCATCAAAGGGGTCTAAATTATCTTTGGAAGTCATGATCCGACTAAAAGTTGTATCTCCAGAAATTGTGTTCCACTTTTGGGCCCGAGTAACAGCAAGCTTGACAATCTCACGAACATCTTTAGAAACCTAAATTAAGTTAGCAATTGATCAAGTCAATTCACAACAAAGAACACTAGACAACAAGAAGAGAGGGAAGTTGCAGTTTAACCATTATAGGAACCTTAAAATAGTGTCCCACAAGATGATGAGGGAAAAAAAAAAAAAAAGAATAAGAAGAATAAGATAAGTAAATATGTATGTAGCATAAGAGTAGAGTTGATTACACAAATAAGACAAAGCAAGCCTATTAACTTGAAGTGATTTCCCCGAACATCTGTAACCATTTCCGAACCATAGTAACCTAAACGGTTGGTTACCAAAGGGAAAGAGTATGTTCCTGACACGTTTTTAGAATCCCAAGCAGGTAAAAAGTACCAAGATTAGATAGAAGTTTACATCCGTTGTCATTTCCAGACCATAATAACTTAAAACTGTTGGTTACCAAGGGAAAAAGCTATGTTCTTGACACATATTTTTAGAATCCCAAGCAGGTAAAAGTTATCTGTTAAAGGTTACGATAAGTTATGTTGAGTTGTAAAGTTTAGGTTTGTCTCTAAGTTGAGTCTAAGTTTAGTTGTCAGTGATTAGTATTAGTGTTTATTTTCGTTTGTTATTTCCTTGTATTAGATTGTAATTAGGTGTTGGAATCATAGCAGGTTTCCTACTAACTACTAAGACTCTACTTTGCTGATTTATAAATAAACGAGGAAGCCAGAAGTACTGAATCCTATCGTGGCAGGTTGGATTCCCTTCTGTTGCACTTCACTCTCTCTCTTCTCTCCTTTCTCTTCACAATTGCAGGTACTGCCTTTGCAACAGTACCAAAATTAGATCGTTATAAACACCTAAGAGCTAATTGTTCTAAATCAAAATAATAAGTATTATCTGTACTAACCTCACCTTAACTACCAAAAAAAAACTTTGGTAACATCAAGAGGCATGCATCCAAATAAAAAGTACTAAACCTGTGCTAATCTCACCTTATCTACATTCAAAAATGCTTTGGCAACATCATGAGGCATGAGCTCAGAAACACCCTGAGCTGCAACTGCAGCCACTTTGACCTCAGGCACTATATTCTCTGCTACATCAGCATCCTTACTTCTACTTGGAACATGAAGCACAAAGGAATCCCTCTTCATATCTATTATTTCAGCTGGGAAGCGAACATACTCATCCTTAGAAGGAATATCTTCCATATTATGTAAAACCCCACCAATAAAAAACTTCATAGCCATATTCTTTCCCTCTTCCCTTGTGTCTGTATCTTCTCCAATAGCAATCTCATCAGGCTGGATATCATCCACATTGCCAGCTTCATCTTCAGAATTTTCAGCAGAACTTACAGTCTCATTACTTTCCTGCATTAACTGCTCCATATTGGCACTACCCCCTGTTGTCTCCTCAGGAACTTTAATGTTCATGACTTTGAGTTTCAATCCTGGAATTTTATCTTTAAGAAAACTAATAACACTACTTATGCCTTCTTCATTAGCATCCTTAATATTTACATTCTTCTCTTCATGTCTCTCCACCTTATCTTCTTCATTCACTGGAATGCCTTCTATGTGTGAGCTCTTGATGCCAACAGTGGATAGCTCATCAGTCAATTTTGATGCTGATGAGGAATTTGTCGGATTTCCTTTGGCCTTCTGCAAGGATACAACCTGTCCAGAGATGCAATGTCAGGTGTGATTGGCATAACTGGCAACGGCAAGCACTCACCACTAGCAAAACTACCGTAGACAGTAAACAAACAAGACCCAATATCAGCCAAGATAATTCTTTAACTGGACTGTTAAAGAATTCCCTTCTAGCCATAAAAAAAATGCAATTAGTAAGATGGCTACCACACTACTACATCACCCACTATGACTCTCCTACATGCACGTGTACCATATATCATTTGCAGATATTCTTCACTTCCCACAAATTGGGCATGTACAGATTTCCTCAACTTGCATAAAGAGCAACTCAATTAAAAATCTTTCTCAGCAAATCTTCGAGCCACTTCTCAAAGGCTGCCACACGCATAAGCATATATGATTAAGTCACATAGTATCAACCAAGACAGGGAAGATATCTGTGTATCAGCCATGTTAATATGAATCAACCCAATTCTGTTGGTTCTCCTTGCAATGATTAGGCCTAGAAAAACATAGTCTAGGCAGATTCCTATTAGAATGACGACATGTTTACAAGCACAACCTTCACATTGAGCACTAAAAACCTAGATTAGATGCAACAAACAAATAATATAATAGAAAACCTAACAGCACCTGCATTGTATAACTCTCATCTGCATCTTTGATGACAAAAATTTCAAACAACGGCGTCCCAGGAGATCCTGTAACTAATTGTCTGAAACAGCGAAACAAACAATTATCAATGGTGGTTTATGGTAGGTCAGAAACAAGTCTGAAGCAGAAAGATTTCTACCTTGGACTGTAACACCTCGCCACAAATCTGCCAACACCAGGGGTTATTCGTACCACTCTTCCAAAAGGATCATCAGAATCCTTGGAACAACCAAACCACCAACCTACCTGCAAATAAATAAAAATGTACACTGACGCTCATTAGGAAATAATTAAGTGCAGATTCATATGGCATTCTATGCATCACAATCAAATGTAATCATTATATTAATTTGTTCAAGAAATTCCATTGAAACCATTGCTACTACAAAGTACATATAAAGGTGTGAAACTAGTGAGGACCTGTGATACCTAGAACCTCATTTCACCTAACTCAACTGCATTTAACACAAAAAATAAAAGTGTGGGTGCAAGCCTAGGTTTGGCAAATGCTCTGGATCCAATCCATCCATACCTCTATTTTTGTTCTGAGTTTTGCCGAGATGAGGATTTTGAGATTGATGAGTCGCAAAACCAGAAAAAGACAAGATAAGAAATGAATAGAAAATCGAGGGCGTGTATGTGTGTTTGAGTGAGTGTTAATTTAGGTGTGGCTTCAAGAGGAGAGAAGATATAACAAATTATTTTGCCACATTTGATGACTCAGACATATCGTGCAGTTGCCCCCCAATGCAATCCTGGGTTTGAAAATCCAGATCATGCCTAAACATGAGATATACAAACAATATACATTCAAACACAACCAAATAGATTTTGGCACATCTACCAATTTCCAGCGACATATAATACTCTCTAAGTTTTGGAGTTTAAACTCTGAATGATTTGGGGATGAAATATGCACCACATCAAAGTCAAGTGAATTGCCTTTTGTAATGCTACACTCAAAAAATATTTTCAGGCACTTCTTGAGTGACCGAATTGCTATTTGTTGAAGAGATATAAAACTGGAAGTTAAGTTAATATGGAGCATAGTTGTAGTAATGATGATTTAAGAAATTACCTTTACCAAAAAAAAAAAAAAAAGATGATTAAGAAATTACCAGCCCGCTTCCACTAAGCCTACACAACCTTGATGCATCATGATAACGCTCCTCATCAATGGCATTCTGCCCATAAACAGAAACAGAAACAAAAATTTAATAAACGCCATGCTAGTTCCCCAACATAACTTCTGATTTATACATAACCAAACCTTCAGTTGAGACAAAATCTCCGCCACAGCATCCTTTGATGTTGCTTCTGCAATAGCGTCTTTCAGTTTTGCAGCTTCCTGGAAGTCCTCTTTCTCAATTGCATCTTCTAGTTGAAACTACAAAAAGAAACTAAAAGTAAGAAGATTTATAGAAGAAGCTGCATGATATATTTGGTATGGCAGATAATATATTCCTTAAGTATATTATTAGAGTCATAAATATTTCATATGAATCGAGCTTTTCCCACGGGTACATATCACAAATATTTGATTTGCATAATCTAGTAACTATGGGAGAAATAGTTAATTTCTAACAGGTTAGCTCTCACAACTGATATACAGAATCAGGTGGCTTAGGGATAGAAACATCAAAACCGATGATTGTGCAATTTAGACCAGGTCCAAACAGCAAAGATCGTTTCATACTTTCATATGCAATGAATTCCTTCTCATGAATGTTTCAATGGATAAGCAGTATTTATGAAGGGAATGGAAAATTTTTACAATGTACAATATGGGATAGTGTTCTTAGGGGTTGCAGTTGAGAATCTGAAGAATATTTAATAAGATTGTGGTCAAAGTACATCATTCAAAGGGATGTCAATCCCACGGCAAATGGAAACAACTAATGGGCCAATTAACAAAACACATAACCATGAAGGGATTGAGAAAAAAGCATCCAATAATTTCTTGATATTACTTGTATTGGCAATATGGATTTATGAGTGGCAATACTGGCTCCATAGGAGCTGATTTTATGAAGCTCACAAGTGTGCACGGAATCAAAGTTTACAGTACCCTCACCAAAAGTGATGCACATAAGCAACGTGTCCAAAAGTGTTCCATCACTTTTCTCTAAGAAATTTTTTCAGAAGCCAAAACTTTCTGGCTTGACAGATCTTGTCACAGTTTTTGAAAGCTTATTTAGTTTTTCAATTGAGACTCAGCTATTGTGAATTCAAGCTAGATTAGAAAGTTAAAGTCAACTGAGTTGCTATGTAATTTTTTCAGGGGGTATGAAAGCACTCAAAGAAGTTGATAAAATTAGAATAATGAAAAAGTTTAATCTTATTAGAAGTAGACTATGCAAAATCTATATATTGAGATTCCTTGGTAAATCTTTTTTTTTTTGGTAGAAGATTCCTTGGTAAATCTCGTGTATGAGAATAGTTTCAGCTTCCTTTTTTTCATTAATTAAGAATTTATCTTGCCTCCATCTAATAGGAACCCTTTAGACCCCATGTCAATAGTTAATTTGCTTCATGGTCATTACTGCTGCTAAAAGTCCCGACTGCTAGTTCTTTTAATTTTAGAAGTGAGCAAGTGTTCTCCTGTTCTATCATCATAGAATAGTTAATATCTTATTTGTGGACGAAATCTGTTGGAGTCATGAAGTAACATGGAGAGTTAAGCTGTTTTAAAATTTGCAAATCAATGAAACCCAGCGGCCAGTCTCCAAAACCAGCGTGACTGCACCTCTCCGGAATCATATCTAGGGTTGTACAAATTTGATGATACTTTAGTTTTGATACTTCTACACCCGCCAAAAAGAATCTCGATCAAAGGTGGTTTTACTGGTTTTTGAAATTTTGGGCTGGCTAGAGGGTTCAACCCTGACCCATATTAGGTATTTTATTAGGGACTTAGCATTCATGCCTAGAACCACTCCAATTTCAATTTTAAGTGAGAAAGGGACATATGCCAATACATAAGTTTCATGAAGGTAGGAAAGATCGAGTAGCCTTTCGCTTGAACTTTTGGGTTTGTTATCTCCATAGTGTACATCCTACTCAAGCTTAAAAGCACTGTTCAAACCCAGCACTTCTTAATTGATTGTGACGAAAACTGAAAACTAGAAACTAGGAAAGCATTAGCACAAGGCACTTTCTGAAAAGTGAGAAGAAGTTTAGTTTCCTTCCGGTCTCAATGCCACAATTCTCCTCACTGCTTACAGTACATGGGAAATTATAACTGTTTCCAATCTTCAGAATGATAACCACATGGTAGCAATTAGAAATTAAAAAGTTACGCATCAAGCCTTTAACTAGTCAAAATTTTGATTTAGAATCAAATGAACTTTTCTACTAGAAACCGGGAAAGGAATTCAACAGAACTCTTCAATTAGAAGCACTGAAACTGGTAAAAAAAATATTCCGAAAAATTAAAAAAAGAAAACGAAATGGGTTGGTTACCTTGAGCACCGACACGAAGCTCTCGGCCTGTTCAATTTCGGAGAAATTACGAGTCCATTGATTCCAATCCCAATTCGAAGAAGAGCTGCTACAACGGCAAGAAAGCTTAGAACCACGGCAGTTCCCCCAAATGGGTTTGCGAAGAACCGAACGCAGATAGCTCTGATTACTTCCTTTCTTGGCAGAGAAATCAAAACACGAGTTTCTGAACTGTGGCATCGGGGTTGCGATCCGGACGCCCCATGTCTGAACAACCACCATATCTACTATGAATTGCTGCTGCTCCCTTCCTCTCTCTCCTCACTTTACCCCTTTCTCTTCTGAGAATTTAGATGGGATTTATTTGAAACTGATAAACACCGGGAAGGGCATATACCCAGAGTACAAAACTTTCTCCTTATCCGATTTTCATCTTCCGTGCCATTAAGATTGAAGACATGGCTAAGAAACAAAGGCCAAACGCCAAAACTCGTTTATGCGAACTGTGAGAGCATGGAAGGACCATGTGGCCTATAATCGACAAAGACTTTTGACAGCAAAATCGGATATGCATTAGCCATAGGCATCCATTTTATATATAAACCCAACACCCGAGCATCTCTCTCGGTCTCTGCTCGATTTGACAGGATCACAGGCCACCACTCCAGCATTTACCAATCTTCTTTCGCTTTTCTTTCTTGTGGAACAGAAAATTCTAACCTAATGGTCACGGTTGAAATTTTTGAGGAAATGGGTCCATAGGTCAATCGTCGCCAATTCCGTGAGTGAAGAGATTCTCTATTCGCCAGAAAAAAACTGGATTACTGATCAACATTTAATAAGACGCGATCAAGGTTTTAAAGCTCCTATTGGTATTGATCGGGATCGGGATCGGGATCGGGATCGGGATTGGGATCGGATGTATTTATCTAATCTTGAAAAATAAAATTTTAGACCACTTTACCCTTATACCTTACCAGCATATCTCACTGATAGACAACTAATCCAATATCAATACCTAAAACCATGGATGTTAGACCCACACCGACACTCTTACTCTCAATCTCATGACTGATGCAGTTAATACCAGTCTTCGCACTGCCAGTGGTGTGACATGCAAATTTCTCCCCAAACTGACAAAGAGGGACGCTTCTTCCAAATTTTTATATCCAGATTTAAGATGAGGTATTAATTAGAAAATTTCCTCTTTAGTATTGATTTGACTTCACTTCCCTTTCCTTTATTTTCCTTGCAATCAATCAGAGCCATCAATAGGAATTTCATTCCCTACATTCCGCTTATGAGAACTGTTAATGACTATTCCTTCTGTATAAACTCAGTAAAAATAGTGCGCCGAGGCATGAGATGAACAGGTAACACCCCCCACCCCAAAAAAACAAAAAAAGCACAAGGCTATATGAATTGGGTACTATTAATGTTGAAGCTGGGTTGACTGATCAACAACCATGCATTCCCTCAATGGTGCAGGAGTAATGCTGATGGGATCTTGAGTGACAGTTGCCAATCTTCCTTCCTCAGCAGCTTCCAAGGCACTTTCCACACCATTGTCTGGTACATTCTCTGTTCGGATTGGTCTGAGCAGACCCTGCAACCTCAACAGATAACTCTGGCCAACAGGCTGAGCTCGCACATAGCGTGTGGTGGTCACAACACTGGCAGACGTCCGCCCAGAATCAGCTTGGAGGTTGGAGAGGGCACTGAGGTCAAGGTTAGGGAAGACAGAGCATCGGCAACGTGGACACTTTACATTCAGCCGAAGCCACTCATCAATGCATTCCACATGGAAATTGTGAGCACAGGGAAGCCCACGAACCTGCACCAGTTCTAGTAAGAGACTTGGAGCTCAAGAGTTCCAAAATTCTTACATAAAAGAAAGCAAAAAACGATACATATCATAATCCCTCCCACACTTCACTCATGCTATCACAGGTTAGAACCACCTGGGTGCAACAACTTGGATGTGATCCTATAATACAGTAGTTGAAAGTACATAAATCCACTGCTTACATAGGCAAAGTCAATCAAGCAGGTCAGATGGATAGATAAAAAAGATGGCCAGAGTATTCTAAGTGCCACCATTTGTAGGCTGTGAGAGGGAAAGAAGCCATTAGACCAGACCAGACCAGAAACAAACATGTGAACCATGGGCAAGATCAACAGTATGTAATCACTCTTCGGAAGGATCCATATTGACTGGTGGTAATTCACCAATCACAATGCCCCTTTATTGTGAAAGAGAAGACGCTGATGAAACTTCCAAACTGACATTTGTACAGAACTGGGAGTTATGGATGATAGAGTAACTCCTAATTAAGGAAATACCTACCTCATTACCTACACTGAACTCTTCAAGGCAGATAGGGCATTCACTGCAATCAGTTGGAACAGCTTTTAGCCTAAACTTGGGAAGTTCCTGTATAAGTGCCTCCACTGCTTCTCTCTGCGTGCAACCAACCAACACAGAAAACCACAGCTCTATCAGAATCATGAAAGGAGTTAACACTAGATATGCAACATAACCAAGTAATAACATATCTGGATCAGCCAATAAGGGAATCAAAAGAATCAATTCAAGAAGACCATTATTTTTACAGATTGGTATTTTAAGACAACATTTTATATTATTTCTTAAACCTAGTTTTCCTTCAGCCACGGTCAAGGGAGAATATTCGAGAGGACAAAGCCACGAGCAGCGGATTGGTTAGCTAATTTTGCTTGTGAGTCTACAATAAATTTGATTTTCTATGGTGATGATCCCCTTCCAGGTGATCTTATTTGCATCATTCGAGAGGACAAAGCTGGTTTACCAGTCTTTAGAATGTAATAGTTTATTTGATAAGGGTTTTCTTTTGGGTTTTGAGAGTGATAGTGTGACTTGTCTCTCCTGGGTTGGGGTAAGGCGGCTTATGTCCCCCCCTTGTCTTTTTATTATCAGTTTCAGTTTTAATAAAATTCTAGGGGCTATCTCGGGTCCCAGATAATATTCAGGATTAAAAAAAAAAAAAAGGGTCAAGGGAGAATACCTTGATCGATGCCTTCGAATGGTGTTGAGAGGGTTGCACAAGGGTGGTGGGGGTATAATCGAATTTGTCCGATAAGAAGGGGGGAGTATTAATGACCCTAGGATGATGGATGAACCCTACTCTATAGTGAAGGAAAACTTTTCCCTTACTTCTTTGACAGAATGGAACTTTATTTATATAGAAAAAACGGAAGCCTATTTATAGCACTACAGATCTTAATAAGATAAAGAGAACGGCAAAGACCACCTCCCTTCTCTCATCTCCAACCATTTGATGACTAGGGAGACGTCACATTCAATAACAAAATCTACCCTATTCCAAAATAGATAGAAACCTCCAAATCACAACAAAGTCCAACTCCACAAATAAAGAATCAGATCTGCCAATTACACCTGAAAATACCCGATAGATTAGGCATTTTGATCCAAGAATGCCTCCGCAATACCTCTAGGACCCAAATTTCCCTTAGAGGTCCCATCAAAATTGAGCTTAATCATCCCAGTTGAAGGAGGCCGAAAAAATGCTGGAATCAATAGAAAACAGTCACAAATTGACAGCTTAGCTATACTCCCTCTTGCTGAAGAGAACAAACAGGAGGCTACAATGCAGGAATATCGGATTATCAAAGTAGAAGGAAATATTCCACTCAATGAGGGACAGGGACGATTGCATTTATTCAAGCCCACGCCATGGCATTCCAGTTTATCTTACCTAGATCCTATTGAGCCCATCTTTGGTGGTCTAAGAAGATAAAGAGGCTCATCTGTACTTTCTAAGAGGAGTTGAAGCAAAGGAAAAGAAGAGGAAAAGTAAACCAAGGAAGTTTCACCTTGTCAGATCTAAATGGGCTTGCAAGCCCATGAAATAGGGGCTTAGAGACGATCCAAAAAGCAAAGCGCTCTTTGAGAAATAGCTTTGTTGGTTTAGCATTGAGTCTCTCGAACAACTGAGGGAGGTGATCATAGACAAGCATGGAACACAAGATAGAGACTTAAACCCAAAGAGGATAAGTGACACTGGGGCACTAAAACAGTAGTTTAGTTTTATGAATGGTAAAACAGTGATTTGTGAGGAGTTCAAGAAAAAAAAAAACCTCACAAGAAGGAAATAGAAAGGTGTAAGTATCATCTCTATTAGTGTGTGGATATTGGACAATATCTAAGGAAGACGTGAGAAATGGCTGTTACGTGTTATTAGGTGTTACGACTGTTCTGGGGTATATCTGGTAGTATGTGGTGAGTTATGGGTAAAGTTGTAATCATCTTATGGGAGAGGGCTCCCTATAAGGCAGTGTGGCCTCTGCACCAGCACGGGGACCAATGGGAGCACTAGTAGAGGATCAACATGCCACCTTTCATGAGGGAAGGGGAGGGGCAGCCATCTCCTTATTTTATTTAAGTCAGGCCACTCTCTCTTGCCTTTGGTTCTTCTTTTCTCTTCTTCAATGCCGGCACAGTAGGCTTTGAAATTATTTCAATGGCCATTGTTTTAAAGTTAATCTAGAATTTTTGCACAGGTGCATTCCAGAAATTCTCATTCACATAATATTTTAATAGAAGTTGCTTTAAATGATTTTTGTCATCATTGCTCATATATAGCAAGCACATTACCCCCAGGATGGTGTTTCATCCTGCATCAACTTCACTAATTCTCCAGGTGCTAGTCAAAGCCCCGATAGTAGAGCTCCATAAAACAAAATCTAAACATAAGTCAAATGTAGAGCCAAACGTGGTTCTCATGTTTACTAAAAGGATATCCAACAACAAACCAGGGGCCCATCACAACTACAATTAAGGAGAACACCAGTGCTAACACCTAATAACAATTACCTGGGTTGCAGTCAAGTAAAGTCCTGGATGGTAACCAGCCGTATCTTGGCCCATCCCTCTCATCTCCTGACCAGCAGCTTCAAAAGCCCAATCAGGTACCCGAATCATGTCAACCAAAACCTGAAACAGAAAAAAAAAAATGACCTTTTGAATAAACATGATCTGGTTCCAGAAACATGAACAAGAAGCCAAATAGCAGGAAACTTTCTCCGTAGAAATCAGCAATACAGTTTGCTCATCAAGAAAAGAACAAAACTGAAGAAATGCAAGTTCCACCACTACACTAAATCAAGGGCCTTGCCTTCTTCCAAACCATAATTCATCCAGGCTTTTCTCACCACCTCAACCCACATCCATTTTGGCCTTTCACTGATTTGTGCTACTCATCATGTAGGCCTGGGTTTGGGGAAGAAATGAAGGGAAAGAAAGTAATTCACCGACACAACACATGCTGCGTTTTCTTATTCAGCAATAGAAATTAAGAACTGAGCTGATATCAGAAGAGAAATAACAGTGTTGTTTTGAACTGGTAAGAACATATGGGCCTAGATATAGTTAATTGGCAGAACACAAGACTAATGTGGGTGACCCCAAACAGGTGGGATAAGTAAATTTGAGTTCATTTTCTGAATAAACTTCTGCTCCTTGGTTCATATAAAACGGCCAAGCTTATTTAAAATGAGTTTATCTATCAATTCTAGCATGCTTGCTTAAACAGTTCCCTATTCCCAGATATATAAAATTCTTTCTCAAATCTCAATTCTATCAAAACCAATGAGAATCATTCTAAAAGTCTGAGAGTGGACTTTATTAATGTATTTAGGAGAAAAGATTGCTGGTTGGCGATGCCAAAATGGAATCTTTTTTCTATCATTAGTCCATGTTACTCTTCACCCCATATTTATGAATGTCCGAAAATACCCTAAAAATTGAGACCATGGGTCCAAAATGCCCCAAAAAGCAAGTGACTGACCATGGTCGTGCCGACCAGCAATCCCAAGCCCCTTTTTTATGTGCTCTTTTTCCTTTTTTTTTTTTTTTTGGACGGGGGAATGGTTAGGGGAACAGTGTGAACCATCTTACATGGAGGAATCTCATCGGTTTTTTTTTTAATTTAAGGCTCCACTAGGTTCCATTAAAAACACAAAAAAGGAAAATTTTCCTTTAAAATAGGATTTTCCACTGCTTGATTCGACATAAAATGCAATGTGTGTGTGTGTGTGTATATATATATATATATATAACAAGACAATTTTTGCATGGAGTAAAATTTTCACATAAAATATAATTTTGAGGGAAAACAAAACAAGCATACCAAGTCCGTCAAAATTTAGAAGTTTACGTTCATCTTGAACACCAAGTAGACAATGATATGAGAAAGTCAAAAGCCTTTAGTAAGGTAGAATTATTTCTCTTGAAAAGCTTCCAACACACCCATAGTGCTTTTGGAAGGGAGGACCCCATTGAGACAAGTTCCATCACTAACCTTTGTAATGTTCCCCCAACCTCTCTCATGTAGCTGTAGTTAAAGTCCCATTGGGTGGTTAGGATAGACCACAATAAAAAATAAATAAATAAATAAACCTTTGCAACGTTTAATTTTTTACTTACATGCGCAGGCCGCAGGGGAAAAAAACTACTGACACGGGGTGGAGAATGTTGCTTTGTTTTACCTGTTATCAAATGGATAGAGATGTCTGATGGTGGCTCCTGGAGATATCTCCATTTTATCAGAAGGGCCAGGTGTGTCAACACATCTGGAAAAATGGTGTTCCATTGGAGGATGTATCCACTCCTGGAGATATCTCCATTTTATCAGAAGGGCCAGGTGTGTCAGTGCATCTAGAATAATGGTGTTCCACTGGAGGCAAAAGATTTCCCAGACTGCAAGTTCACTGTGAAACCTATTGAATGCAAGCCATTTCGTGACACATGTAAGAGTGATTTTGCATTTTCCACCATTAGTCATCTAAAGAATGGTTGGTATTGTCATGCGTCAGATTTCAGAATCAAATTCAATCATGCACACCATGTATTGGCATGCACCATCTCGATAGTCTTATATTTTCCCATGCTTTATTTTGCCACTTGGCGAACTCTGTCTGGGCTGAAACTTCACATGTAAGCAAGGGACCTTGGGGTCCACTTATTCACAAAATTCCAGTGCCAGTCCAGAGACATCATCTGGACTACGCAGACCAGGAAACCATTCTGTTAAAAAATTTCGCTTTTGGGTCACATTTCTTCTCTTTCTAATGTCTAAACTACAGACTGCAATAGCAGAATTTTTTAAGGCAGAATATTTTTCCATGCAAGTGATACATATAGAATGCAGTATATAGTTGAATAAAACATTCAAACCCTCCACAACATCGTAATTCTAGTTCAAACTGATTAATGTGGTATTTAGAAATTTCTAAGGTTGTTTAAAGGAATATTTCCTTCTAGGTTGTAGAAAAGCGTTAAAGTTCACACAAAAGGAAACCACTAACTAAAAGGAAAGTTTCACAAAAGCACTACAGGACTAAATGAAAAATCGAACCCAAGGAATTTTAAAACTTACACCATGTTCTGAAATCGGAATCCCTTGTTGAGCACGTAGCTGGTGTGCTTGCCTTCGTGCCAACCACTAACCAGGAAAAAAAAGTATCAATTAGGGTCAATATATCAAAGGTAACAGAACTGTTTAGAACACAAGCACACTGATCAAATCAAATCATTTGGAGTAATAAAGTCATGGGAATCAACAAATTACACCCATCCTACAAGATTGTCATTCAATCATGAGGAAAGATATCAATGGGCAGAGTTGTTGGGTCATGGCTGAGTGGGAAGGATGAACTTTGCAGGGGAGGATGGTGACAGTATGAAAGATTTGGAGGAAATCTGAACCAGCCAACCTTTCCATACCATAAAACAACCAGTACTTTTTGGGACTTGATCAAACTCGAATTTCCCTATTTTCTCTTGTTTCCTTTCAGGATTTTCAGGCCTCCAAAAAAAATTCTCATCGAATAGAAGAGACATATCCATTAACGATTTCAGTTCATGCAAACCTTTCCATGTAATCAGGAAACTGGCATGCAATTGTAGTGAGCTCATGAATGTCGAATGGCATACTTTGGTCACCATTGCATCGCAAAGCTTCTTGGTCTTGACCAGAGAACCATATAGATGATTTTGGGTCTTTGAAAGTTGAAACTCAAAATCTCATGTTTAAAAATCAGATCCCTCCATTGGATGTCACCTAGCTATTAAATTGCGAATGGAAAAAAAAAATAAAGAATGAGAATGATGAGTCATAAGATTTTGTAACTATCTGTACATTCCTTAGAAAAGCTAATAGGTTCTTTTCCTCTTCTTTGGGGGGTGGGGGTGGAAGGGCAGTCAAATGAATATGTGGCCCAGACCATAGGTCTTGTAACTATAATTGTGTTTCTTGCTATCTTCTATGGAGGTATAATGCAATTATCCAGTCCCATATTCAGCAGATATCACTCCAGCTAACCAAATAATAAGATGCTGTGCATTTCCTCTTCCAGCAATGGTATATCATCATAATCAATAGATAATGTGGAGCATCCCCAAAAAAAATTTCTATGAAGTCAACCTGATTATTCACTCATCAATAATGATAAGAAAACATTGGATCGATTGGGAAGCAACTAACCTTTCCTTTAGAGATGCAGGCAATGCAAATGAGACCACAATAGCTGAAAAGCAACCAAATAAGGAAACCCCATTTCTGACCTTCCTCAGGCAACTGGAAGTAACAAATAATGAAGCACATGTAAATGAACCTTTGTTTGCAACTTATGTTCTCTACCTGTAGAAAAAGTATTCAGAAACTTACACAGCTTCTTGCACTTGTAAACCAAAGGGTCCCAATTACAGTCCAAGCCCAAAGGAACGGATAAAGTAGCAGTGAAAGAATTGAAAGAACCACAATTCTTCCACAGAAACGAGCATATCTTTGCTGCCACCCAAGATCCCTGGTATCATGTAAGATGGAACCGGAACAGGGGGGCGTTGAATCATATTATTCACAATCCATACATGAAACACGAGAATGTCTAAATAATTTCCTCCAAATTGAACATAAAAGCAACTTTTACGAGTAACAAATAGTTTATGAAAAGGATATTAAGCATGATATAAAAACAATGTAACAAATCTAAAAGGAATTAAAGTCAAAACTTTTAACTCTATCAACTGATAATTAAAAAGATTTAGATTTAGGAACCATATGTTATTAGGGGTACAGCAGAGGAAAAGGTAAGGTTCAGTTTTCATGTTGTATATTCTGGTAGACTTGGACCACCGGGCAAGGTAACCACATAGGAGTTTGATGGAGTTAGCAACCATGTAGATACAGAGGTCGTGGAGTCTATAGGATTGACTTCTGCAGATCGATACACTTTCGTGAAACAGTAGTAATTATATTTTTTTTACAGATAATGATGTATATTTGTAAAGACTTCCTTGTATATTATTAACTCTACTGTCTGTGTATGTATGTGTGTGTGTGGGTGCGCGCGCGCGCGCGCGCGTGTGTGTGTGTGTGTGTGTGTGTGAGAGAGAGAGAGAGAGAGAGAGAGAAAGAACTGAATGGAAAAATTGAGGATTGTGCAATAATAGAGGTAAGAACTTTCTAAAATTAACATTTCCAGTCAACATTTATGAAGATCTTCTAATTCACTCCGATCAGACAAAATGAACTGAAACTATTTTCAGACTAACTCCATACTAGAAAAAACACCATCCTTTCTCTGACCAAGCCTTGATCATAAACTTGGGAAGACCTCAACAGGGAAATGTTCATCTACCTGCCAATAGACTGCAAGAAGTAGCTAACCAATACCCAAGTTGTAACGTCTCTTCTAGAAAATAGTATGCATACGTAAATCAGAAACTTGGGAAGACGTCAACAGGGAAATGTTCATCTACCTGCCAATAGACTGTGAGAAGTAGCTAACCATTACCCAAGTTGTAACGTCTCTTCTAGAAAATAGTATGCATACGTAAAACATTCAGAAGACCTTGAAGTGAACACTTTTGACCAGTGTATGAACACTCTGGAAATCAGAATTCTCAACACCCCCCCCCCCCAAAAAAAATGGAAAAGAATTCCCACAATCACTATTCTCTTTTTTTCTCTAATTTGAAGAAATAATTTGAAAATAAAACAGCTAGTACAAAAATGACTAACAAACCACAGTAGAGACCGGAACAAATGTACAACAAATTTTATCCATACAGTTAAAATTATGTCATAGCCAAGGATTAAAGTATCGGTATCAGTCGTTGTATCAGTCGGCTAAATTTAAGATATGAATCGGAGGGTATCGTATCGGTATCGATATTGGAGATACTTTAAATCATGGTCATAGCCTTATATTCAGATTATGTTTATCAGTGAATGAGTGCCTCTCCTTAAAGAAGAAAATCATTCACATTCAATGGCCCCAGTAAAAAATGCGTTGACACACACCCAGAAGGGGGACAGCAACGTCTTCCAACACGCCAGTCTCAAAAGTCAAGTGAACTTCCTGCAAATGTCTATATAAAGAACCCAAAGGAAGCTCCTCAGGGGGGATCATGAATCAAGCCCTAAGAGGCCCTGATTTGACGAGAATCCAACAGTTCTTCACCGAAATTTGGAGTCCCATCATTCAACTCGGATCAGGTATGAATCCAGGATTTGAAGAGTTCGATATCCTTTGAGATAAAAAAAGGTTTCCAGGCCTTTCCTTTGTCAAAATCAATAATTAATAAGAGGTCTTCACCAGTGTAAGTGCATAAAAATTCAAAGGTGGCATAACCTACTGTTCTCAGTATCGGGTGATCCTATTGGGAGTTAGGATACCAGTTGTCTCTTAGTGGCCTAGTTTTTTGCAATACCACCATTAATGTAGGACTAGGTCACCAATAGACCACTAATAAATTATAATGCAAGAGCTCAGCAACATAAGAAGCCCAAACTAAAACCAAAATAATGCATGCAGCTCAATCTAATCGAAACGTTGTTAAACAGGTGTTACGGGGAACTGTCCTATTTAATTTATCACGCACACACAAACGCTTCTTTGTACCAATGATGACCTGACATCTTAGACAACTAAATCTAAGGAATGACACTATATAAATTGACTGCGACAAGCAATGTAAGAAAGAGAGAAAATAAAAAAAATTTAATCTCATCATGTACATAATTTTCATGTTGGTACAAATAGAGCATGCTAAGTAAACTATGGTGAACATCAATCACGATAACATTAGCAGCATAAAGTGGGAACACTTACAAACCCATCCCCGCAGCTAGGCCATTGTCGACAAACATTAATAGCCGGAAAACAAAGACAGTTGTATAGTCAACCTGTAACAACAACCACCAGCAGAAGAAAGTACAAATGTAACAGATCAAAACTTATGAATCCTCTGAAAATCCCAATAATAAAATCTTCAATGACTGCAGAAGTCAATGGTGTATTTTCAAGAGCCGAAAGCTCACCACAATCCATATATGCAAAGGGTGAATACAGAGATGATAACGCTTCCAATTGATCGAAACAATGATTCTATTAAACATATCGTTAAAGAATAAAACACAATCTAAGAGAGTGACAGATCAAGTTCAAGTTTCCGAAGAGAGAAAATACAAAATTTTCTTAACCTTACAAATGCTTAACTAAAACAGTGTGTGCACAAAAAAGAAGTAAGTTACAGTGGCAAGAAAAATGATAACATCAAGATCAATAACGAGGATACACACTTGTCGCGAGCATTGACAAGAAGAAACCATCATACCTGCAAAAGAAACCACAAAATGAATCGCAATAAAACCCTAGTACGACATATAAAATCAAAGAAAATTAACAAAATGAAGAGGAAAACGTACTGAAATTTCTTTAAATGAACAGTTCTCACATTTCCAACGAAAGATTGAAACTCACCACTTGAAATCTACGCCTCTGATGGCCATTCCTTCGAACTACATCAAAACCCCAAACCGCTTAGACTATGGATCGGTTTCCTCCAAGTTGATTCGCGGAAATTTTCACAGAAGATGAACAGTAGAGAAGTGAAGAGATGAATTTGAAATAAGAAGAGAACAGCTCCGAGACAACGACATTGGAAGAGGGAGCAAAGCAGTTAGTTACCCTTTTTCTCGTATGTCTAACTGTGTATCGGAAAGCAGCAACCTCGATCCTCACTCTCTCAAGAATTTTTCCGTTACTTAGGCTTAGTTTGGTTCTCAATAAATGAATAAAAAGAGGAAAGTAAATGAGAACTAGGATTCTCTTCTTTGTGGGTGGGACCTAGGGGTTGTTAAGTACGGAATTACAGGTAATGCCATGTGATTTTAATTGGTAATATACAATTCTTTAAGTTCGTTAAGTTTTAAAAAACGGTATATATATATATCGGGTTCATCGGGCAATTCCTTTCGGAGTATCGTGGCCTGGTGGAGCGATTCTAATTTCTGACTAACTATCCGATTCAGCTTGATACGGGTAATCTGGATCGGTATCGGCACTGTTTTTAAAACCATGATTCCGAATGGATAAATCAAAGCAAAAGGTATTAAGATTTCTCCATTTTTCATATTAAAGTAGCTATCGATCTCCTTTTTTGTCTCTTTCGTCTAATTCATGCCACATCAATGGAGAAGGAGTTGCCTAAACTCATGGTAACTAGAGGATTCCTATTGTAAACAAAGATTTTTTTATTTTTTTTTTTTAATATTATCCAAAAACGTTGGTCAACATGTAGGTATATAAAAGGTCTCTTATTTGAGGCAAAGCAGGCTAAGTTGAAGGGATAAAATATTAAAGAAGTTTGGAGTAATTTGAAGGATTTACAACACTTACTACCTTGTGACCTTTGAATATAGTATCTTTGTTTTTATTTTATTTTTATGGTAAAATCCTTGATTTTTTAATATATATATATATAATATTTTACAAATTGTAACCTTTTGTCTTAAACCTAATGAATCAGCTCTTTTGGCCAAATTAGGCCCCCCAAACTCTTCTAAACAAAACGCCTATGCATGTCTGTGATCCTTAAAACATTGTACTCCCTCTATTATTTTAACTACAATTTTTATTTTTAAATTAGAAGAATAAAAAACCCAAAAAAAAAAAATGAAGGTTTATAACTCATCTCTTCCTTTTTATGCACACAAGAATCCCAATGATCTATGGTACTTAAATTTCAACTGTTTCTCCCTCATTTTCATCACAATGGGTAGAGGTGGACCAAGGTTTTTTTTTTAAACTAAAGTGTCCAGGTCAGCTTACGCATACCTCAACTAATCCACATACACAATATATACGACAGGGTTCGATCCCACGACCTGTGAGGTGGACTAGGCTGTTTTGGTTAAGTTGAAACAAAGATAAGCATGTTTTTTTAGGTCATGGTGTGAATTTTGAACTGAAACCATTTATCAAAACCAAATCAAGCTAATGAAGCCAATTAATAATTTATCATATTCTGATTCTAAACGTAGAGAAGTATTGATAAACAAGATGTAAGTATAGGAAAATTATAGTAACCCACGTCTTACGAGTGAAGCCATCAATATCTGGATCACTTCCAATGATTTTCTTTCAATCCTTCATGTGCACACAAACTAGCACCTGAGGGAGCACACAGTCCCATGTGATCAGCACACATCCTTATTTGTGCATGTGAGAGATTGAAGAATCACTAAAAGGAGAATCGTTAAAAGAATATTTTAATCCAAGCCACTGTCAGTCTCCTTCTTTATCTTTTACTAAAGATAGGAGTGAAAATCGTCTACAGCCGCTGCACCAGTGCAGTGAACATCGAGTGGCTGAAGAGCCCCTTGGGACGAATGCCTATATGTTATCAGTTGTACGATGCCCATCGCATTTCACCACTCATGACAAAGTATATGGACTCTAAAGATACCCACGTTTTAGATGTGACTTAAAATTGACATATAAAAAGCACGAAACCAATCTCAAAATATCTTATTTGTGTCTAGGAACTTTCCTGGACTCCACAATGGAGAGTCCATGGCATCATTGAGATCAATACTCACCAGTCACCACAACTTTATGGAAACCATAATTGGGGCTCGCTCATCCTTTTCAAATACGTCTGCTCTAGCAAACTCCAAAACAAATATGCATGCATTGTCTTTGAGCGGGGATCGGAACGTTCAAATGGATGGTAAATGGAATAGATTCATTGAACCTATAATAATAAGGTGGATAGAGGTGAAGCCCTCCTTCAAATCTCCGGATGTTTTGTGAATTTCAATCTTGTCACGACTCGCCATGGGAAAAAGTGGGTAGAAGTAGAACCATATGACAGGAATCCACAACCATTCCACTAGCCAAAATTGAACCGAGGAAATTTAAGGTAAATTGATTCTTATTTCAATAATGCCATTGACACTACTATTATTAAATCATAAATATCGAGAGGGGTATCATTTTGGACTCAGATCCTCTCAAGTATGTCAATCTCTCTAGTGTGTATCAGATGATTGACAGTACCATGGCACACAGTCGAAATGCCTCCCAACCATCTGATATGCACTGAAAGGACTTGTGCACTTGAGAGAATTTCGTTATTATTTTCTTAAAGTTAAAATTTTGAACTCGTTTTAACTATTTATTGTGCTTATTTATTTATTTATTTTGATAGAAAACAAAATTTTATTCAACAAAATTGGTCAAGGAAGAACTCTCGCAAAATATGAGTTATTTACAAGAAAATGTGGGGTGAATCCACACCTAGTATGAGAAAAAAACAAAATTTAAGAGCACCACTTGCAAGGAAGTGAGTTTCCCTATTAGAGCTACATGAAATGAAACAAAAAATAACTGAAGCAAAATCTAAAGAAAGCATAGAAATATCATCTACTATTTCTAAGACTGTCCAATCAAGATATGTAGAGATTCCGATCATTAGAAGTGGAGGGTCAAAATACTTTGAGCCAACATGTACTTCCATATATGTCGAGGAATGCTAACTACATGGATCCTTTGTGTTTCTTGGTTAAAGCCAGCCCATATGACTAGTGTTACACGGTGTCTCTATCCATCCCCACAGTGAAGAGACAATCTCTTCATCCTCTTTATCTGATTTAGGAAAGGGTATTTTACATCATAAACAATAGGGATGAAAATTAATAATAAACTTAGAGTCCAATCATACTGTTACATAATCATTGGTAAAGAGATTCTCTTATGGGTAAAGAAAAACTTAATTTGTGTTTATGATTAGTGAAAAAGAAAGTTGCCTAGCCAGCAGCAGCATGGCCCTTGTACTCATGCACAAGGGTATGCAAAATTACCATCCCATCCTACCGTCAATGTAAAATCAAATATCATATTTATGTTGATGCCCTTGACCCCTATGCACTCTCATTAGCCCCGTGTTTGGACTACGCAATTAGGCGGCACTCTCTTGTCCAAACAAAAGAGAATTGATGCATACATAACAGGAAATGTATGCCTTGTCCTGCAACTTAATTCATCGAACTCAAGGAGAATTTGATAGTTTTTCTAACTTTTCATAAGAAATAATTGGGTGGGTGGACATTGATATAGTTTATTCAAGGATGGTGGGATCCATAGTCCCTTCACTATTACCCTACCATGGACATGCGGAGATACTTCATAATAATGTAGATACTCTACATAAATGATAAATCACACTAAACCCTTCCAAAAAGTTTGACTATTCATAATTTCCTACTCTTAAATTGAACCCTTTGACATTATTAATTTAATAAACTGTGTTAGCTTTGGTTAAACAACATTTTAATAGGTATATTCTTTTTAGGGGATTGAGTTCCATATCCAATTACATAGTATACGCTAGTACAACCACCAATGGGAGGAGGGGAGGTAAAAGAAGATGGTTAGATGGGTGCATATAGGTTGGGAATTGTTGCTAGGTTGTGTAGCATCTGCACCGGGCGGGGGGCCCATGAGAGCATGCGATGGAGCATCTACAGGGGTAGATTTTTTGCTTCTCAATGGGGTTATGGGGCTGTCATTCATCCCCCTCTATGTTTGGATGCAAGCGCCACTCAACTTGGCAAGGTTATTTTTCTTTTAATGTGCACAATGGAGACAAGAGAGTTGAATTGACCTCTTGTTAACCTACAATCTACGAGCAAGGCTCCAACTAAGTTGTCTATCACATTTGTTTATCTACGCAACTTAGTTATTTTTTTTCTTGATATGTATGGCTAAAAGTTATTACGAGAAAATGTAATTCATATTGAATTAATAAACAACTTCTTATTTACTTATAAAAGAAAGCATTTTCTTTAATGTGAGGTGGGGTGGAGGATATCATTTCATCCTGCCCACTCTATGTCTGGGTGTAGGAGCCATGCAACCTAGTAAAAATCTTTTTTCTTTAATGTACATAATGAAAATTATTTTGTTAACGTGCAACCTTTGAGCAAGACTCTAACCAATTGACTAAGCATCAAGATCCTCTCCAACGCCCCAATGCGCCTCACATACATCAAACGACTGGGTAGACCTAGGGATATGTGCTTAGATCCTCGACCTAGGGGTATGTGCTCAAATCCTCCCTACCGTCTAATATGCATTTAGAAAGGGGGGG
>NC_056560.1:10216578-10247528 GCF_013358625.1 Macadamia integrifolia | reverse complement strand
GGGGAGGGGGGAGGGGGAGGGGGTGTGGGCACATTGAAGAGGATTTGGATCCATTGCCCAAAGAGTTGTCTTTCTCATTTGCTAGAGTTAGATAATGGGCAATTTTTTTTTTTTCTTGATAGGTATGGTCAAAAGTTATTATGGGAAAATGTTATTCACATTGCATAATCAATAAACATCTTCTTAATTATTTATAAAAAATAAGCATTTCTTACTTTTCTTTTCCCATAAAATTTAAGCCGTATAAAGGATTTATCTAATCAAATCGACTATTGGATGAGAAGTTCTAACCTTGAAATAGACACGTGTCAAATATATATGTTAAATGATCCATTAGTTTTGATTTTCTACCTTTGTTAGACATGGCTATTCCAAAAATTAGATAACTCTAGTACTAGAAAAATAAAATAAAGAGGTAAAAAGATTCCCAAGGGATTCCTTCCCATTCCTTTCACATATGAGCTATGGAACTCTTACCTACATTCTTATCCTCAAAACGAAATGTGAGCTTCACACTGAACGAATAAGCCTCTCAACCTTGTTTTTTTTTTTTTTTTTTTTTTTTTTTTTTTTTTTTTTTTCTTTTTCTTTTATGAAAGCCTCTCACCCTCTCACTGGTTCGACTTCCCAAGGCTCTTGCCATTGCGAGATTTGGGCAGGGTCTTAATGTACATAGTCTTACTCTCGTTTTAGGAAGGCATTATTTCTCAATTTGAACATGTGACAACTAGGTCATAATGAAACAACCTTATCGATTGTGTTGGGTTCTCTCTTTCATATAACATTAAAAAAAAAAAAATCTTAAAAAATAATGTTACCCTTGCGCTATACATGTAAGCAACAAAATGACCACCTCACCACTCATGAAAAGTGTAAATCTCACTCATATTGATGCTTTCACTCGTACGTTCATTTACCACCACAATCACAAAGGGCTGCACTACCTTTTAAAGCATCCTTACCCATATAACATCGCTGCTCTTCTATGTACGAATCTGATCTCACCTTATTTGTGAGAACCTTTAGGAGGAGGATTATTGAGTTAGTTTTCCGAGGATTAGTCGAGGTTCACGTAAGCTGGCCGGACATCTTAGTTAAAAAAAAAATAATAAAATAAAATAAAAATTGTTGAGGTTTTACTGACCTTACGGTCCTCACCATTGTTTCAAAATGATGCTTTACTAGGCAGGGTAACGGTCGGGGACCGCGGGCTTACCCCACTGTGTCTATCTAAAGGTACGGTAATGTAAAATTCTATATTGTTGGAGTATTTTTTGTTTTTAAAAATCATATTTGATTGAAATAAAACAATAAAAAAACCTTATTTCTTTGGACACTCGGGCAGAGAACTTGCAAGCTGGTATAATCTTCAAAACCCTCTCTGTCCGCGACTTTCACATTAACGGATCGATTTCATCGATTTCGATTGCTAAAGATCGTATCGATCTGCAAATCACATTATTTAGCTTCTTCAAATGTGTTTGTGGTCGTTAATCTATCATGATTTGGTGTTATTCGATTCGATGGAGATGGTTTCTTGACAAGACTTGCGGTCGTTTTTCCAGCCATGGTAGATTACGGAGGAAATATTGAGAACGGATTAGCTTACAGTAGAGATACTCGATCTCAGTGGAACTATCCGATGGAGTCCGGGATTTCAAATCTAGTTGGTAGGTTCTCAGGATTGGGTGTCAATGATTCTTCCACGGATAATTTATTTCAGGTCATGAAGGCAGTTGAAGCCGCCGAAAGAACCATCAAACAACAGGTTAGCGTTTCAATGATTGAGATGATATAGTTACATTCTCTCTCTTTTTCCCCCCTTTATTTCCTTCAATGTATATGCTGTATCTCTCTTTGAAATTCAATTTTAGCTTCGGTGAGTCTTGTATTCTAAATTTTATCATTCTTTAAAAGAGAACCTAAAACGAACTCTTCTTGCATGTTCGGGTTTCTATATATTAGTTACCTGAATATCCATAACGGCTAAAATTCTGCGCTGGGTAACATAGCACATCGTTCATTGGAGACTTGGCCTTACAGGACTTGTGAGCCAAGTCTATTAGGATGACCATATTTTGATGAGCTTGTTTACAACTGGTCCTTCTGCAGTTCAATAGGGTTTTACACCTATTTTAGAGCCATCAAAGAGTGCATGGTCATGGGTTCAACAGACAGGCATATGGGTGCGGGATTGGGCCTCCTCTGTGATCTTAGTGACCTCAGGGATGGTCTATTGTGATCTATTGATTCTATCATGACAATCGCGTATGTGAGTTCAAACGCATTCACATACATGCATTCGCTTTCACATTTGCTATATGCTAGGATGTTATAGCTTTGGTGGGACCTTGTATGAGGTTCATAGTTAGTTTTATGCTTTTACCTTGTCTTTAGGCTCGAGTAGTCTGGTGGTCTATTGAGATTATGATTGTTGGTTGCAAAGGAACAGTAAATCTGGCTTCAGTCATATATTAAGTGTTGTAAGGTAAATTTTGTTAAGAACTAAAGATTGATAGCATAACGGAAGATAACAATAGATAGTATCTGAAAGAAAACTAAATATTTTCTTTTCCATATTTTCATCTAAGTACTTTAGTGGAAAATGTGGGGATAATTTCACATGCTATATATGGTAAGTTTTTGAATTAGTTACACGGTTATTGTTGGTTAAGAAAAAAAGAACCATTATTTTACAAAGTTTACATTATGTTACATCCAACCAGATTGAGCCTCTTGCTGAATTCATTATCTTTTTTTTTTTTTTTTCTTGAGTTTTTGATGATTAAATTTATTAATATAATTTTAACTTTCAATGTCTAGGGCTTGATTAATGGTGATATTTCCTATCATTAATGGTATTTAGTTAATCGTTGATAATATTTTCATGGCTATATGCATGTATCTTTCATGTTTCTTTTGGTTACTTGAGATGGGTGACTAACTACAAGCCTCTTTTACATATTTTTAGGTGGAAGAAACTAATCGTTTGAGGAATGAACTTAAACAACAAACAGAGGAACTAAAAAGATATGTAAGTGCTTTTATTTCCATCTTTCTTGTAGGGATAAAATTTATTTGCTAATTTTTTCTTGGAGGTGGAGTCCAAATCCAACTTCGCACACCCTCCATGATAATTTTGAAGCAATCACGCATGCTCATTAATCTTCCAATAATATTAGTTTTTTTCTTGACTGCAATAATATGTGATGCCTTAACATTTTGAGTAGGATAATCCTGAAATTTATGCTCCTACCATCTGCAACACCTGTTCTGCCACAACTCTTTGTGGTGAAATTTCATAGGTATGATTAACAAATTTGGAAATCGTGCGTGACTAAAAGATGATGATCACAAATCCAAGATTTGATTGCTCTGGTAAAAAATATCTTGGAACCGTCACTGCATTAGTCTATCTGTGACCTTTTTTGTCTTCTGGGATGAGGATCTGCTTACTGCTTTGATGTACTTCTAACGGAGGCATACCTGCCCCTGCCATTCTACATGCTTTCAAAGCAATGGCTGGTTCCTATGGAAAACTTCAACCTAAGAAAACATTGGTTGCCATTTCTTTTCACCTGCATTGTCAAACCCCTCTTCTATCCAGAAAATGCAATTCTTGTCAATTATAAGAAATATTCCTGCCCCTCTTTCTCATATGGAGAAAAATATTTTTAGTGAGAAGCACCTCTATGAATTCAAACCTTTACTCTGCATTGACCACTTCCATTTCCATGGTAGAGGATAGTGACAGCCAATTGGCATGCTGATAAACACACTCACACTCACACTCACACTCACGCGCTCACAACTAGGCATGCAATTGAGCTTATGCTGTTGAGAAAAAGATTACACAGAAGGTTCTGTTGGTGGTCTCCTTTAATTTTGTGATCGCTATGTATGAAATACCTACCATAGGTCTACAAGCAATGCCATTGTCATTCCAAGGTCGATCAATGGGAGGGCCTGAGGGGTTCATGGAATGCATCTTAGTTATTGGGTGAACCCATAGCAGAAATTACGTTGGTGGGAAGAAGGAATGTTTAATTAACATAAAATGCCATGAAATACTTAGAAACTTTACTAAAGTCTTGAGAATTCCCTTCTTAAGTCACAGTTTTGGTGAACTCACTGGAGGATGAACCCTCCAATGGGAAGTGAATCCTACCTAGATTGGCCCCCAAACGATGTAATAATATTTAGCTTGAACAGCCTCTATCTTTGAGCTAATAGTTTTGCCCCCTTAATTCTTGGTATCACTTGTGGATCTTTGATTGCATAGATTTTACAATCATATGTTTTCCTTTATGAATAAAATCATTATGTAATAAACTAATAAAAACGAGCCTGTCCTTTGGCAGAAATCAAATGATTCTACTGCTCTAAGACATCCAGATGGTTTAAGTGGGCATATCCAGGGATCCTACAAACAGCATCAATCTGTTTCATCTGTAGGGAATCAAGAAGATAGGGTTAGATGGATGGATAATGCTACCTCTCTTGATCCTCTCGGTACACTAGTTATCCATCAAAACACAGTGCCAAAAAATAAGGATCCTGCCATGCTGACTCAATCAGAAAGCCAATACTACTCTGACGGCAACAAGGTAAATGGCAATTCAAAGGTGCTTTCTGGTGCCCAGGGAGCTGGAGATAGTGCTGGCTTTTCCCAGTTGTCATCACCATCTTCTCCTACCAGGTACTGCAAATCATATACAAAGCGATATTAAATAATTTTCTTGGTTTCCCGTGTCATATTTTTTTTTTCTTTCACAATGGTCTGTCAAAAGGATGAACAGAAGTTCATAAAATACCTTGTTCCCCTTAAGGAAAACTTCAATTGTGTCTTTTAGGTACCAAAGGGATGGAGACTACGGTACAAAGATCAATTTATCTGGACAAGGGTTGATGCCAGTGTCTGAAGCCAATAACTCAAGCAGCCTTTGGAAACAGGTATGACGGATTCTGCAAATTTTACTGCAGAAATTGAGGTAATTATTTGATGGTAGAATACTATATCTGTTGCAGGATCTTGTTCTTAAGGTTCGGGAGCATGAAGAAGAGATTTTGCAGCTGCGGAAACGTCTTGGTGAATATTCTGCTAAGGTAAGGATTAGATTTCTGGTTTGTCACTATTTCTTGGATATATTTTGAATCTCATGCTTGGTTTTATATTAACTCAAAGCACTGGTTCATGTTGTTGATAGGAAGAGCAAATACGCAATGAGAAATATGTCCTGGAAAAGCGTATTGCCTATATGCGTTTGGTAGGCACTAGGCACTAGTTTTGTTTGAACCTGCCTTTCCCTGTTGATACATGAGCAATATTTTGAACTGATTTTTTTTTTCTTTTTTCTTTTGTAACTTCGTGTTTGCATGTAGGCATTTGATCAGCAGCAGCAAGATCTGGTCAATGCCGCATCAAAATCTCTTTCATATAGACAAGAAATAATTGAAGAAAACATACGTCTTACATATCAATTACAGGTACTTGTTTATTTAAAATTGTTTTAATTGTTGGGATACGTTGGAAGTTCTTCTGTGCTATAAATATATAACCGAAGCATATGTTGATTTCGTTCTCCTTTTTTTTTTTTTTTTTGCATGGGGGGGGGGTTTGGTATGAAGGTTTGATTTCTTATTGTTCCCCTGATGAATAGTGAGTGAAACTGTTGTTTAAGACAAAAAATGGAATTCATGTATGGTTGGGAAGAAATGAGAAAGCAACGAAGGTTATTAGAGCTATTCAAGGAACTGTGACAATTTAGTTTTCTTTTCTTATTTTCTGCCCATCCCAAACTGAATATCACAGTGTAAGCCTGTTCTCGCATTATAGTTTTTTTAGTAAGAATTGGTAGTTTGGTAGTCAATATATTCCTGACATTCTCCTCTATGATCATCTTAAAAAAACTGGGAGATCCACTTCTATGGACTTATTTTTATTTATATATATATATATATATATTTTTTAATTTTATTATTATCATTATTATTATTTTTTAATTCTTTTCCAATACATAAAAATTGTATTTGGTTGAAAGCTGTGGACTACTACCCCAACAAGGGGACATACTAGTGCACTATTGTTACAAGCGAAACAAGAGAGAAATTTGAGAGCATATGCTACTGAATTGGAATAAAGATGTTCTCTATCAGAACCATCTCTAGCTAGTTAATCTCTTAAAACTGAAAATTTCTTCTGTGTTCCATGTGTTTTATCTTTACCATGATGAGATTTTATTTATTTTTTTAAATATTGCTGACAAAGGGAAAAAAAAAAGGTTGAGGGTTTTTGAATGTCCAGTTGCACATTAGTTTGAGTGAGGTGATTTTTGTGCTTCGTTCACTTTTACCGCTCTCCTATTCTAGCTATATGTTTCTCATATAACAGTGCAGATTCGAACAAGGCATGGGTTTTACGATTCAGTTCTTTTAGCCATACTTCAGGCTTGATGAAACTAGAATACAATTTGAGATTCACTCTGTCTCTCTCAGGCTGCACAGCAAGAAAGATCAACATTTGTCTCGTCTTTGCTTCCTCTCCTGACAGAGTATTCTCTACAGCCACCAGTGCCTGATGCCCAATCCATAGTTAATAATCTCAAGGTCTGCAAAATAATCAGGATGTCCTTACTTTGTTGATTATTGTTATAGTTTTCATGTCAATACCATTTACTCCTTGATATGGTATGTTTGAATTTTTCTTTGTGGTTTTGAATTTGCTCTAAAGTTGATCATTCGAAACCAACCTTATCTGTATGACATTAACTGGCTTTAGATGCATGGAGTTGTTTTTATTGATGATTGTTCTTAAAAACCATGTGTGCTTACTTCAAAATTGGTCTTATTATATGCATAGTAGAACATTGCATCATTTTGTTGTCAAATCTAAGTAATCATCATTTGGATTTCAATGGCACTGTGGGTTGGAATGAAACTGTTGGCGCTTCAATTTGAAAAGCAGCGAAGATTTGGAACTTTATTTTGGCTAGAGGGTAAGTTGTATGATTCACCATTGGTATTACCCAGGGTCGTATGGGTGATTTGATTTAATGATCCATCATAATGTACAAGTATATGTATATGTATTTATTTAGATATGGCCCGCAACTGATGTGCATGTTTGTCCCTTCTCAGCTGTTACCATTATATTATCGGCAGTCTAACCATTTTACAAAATATTGACTTTGCAATAAATTCTCCAAGCTTTATTTTGTCATAAACTCACTTTTGGCTGAAACTTACCACATCAGCAGATGGTTACATGGGCTACATGCACAAATACAACTTTTTTGGATGCTACTTAACTATATGCATCTACTTTTGTATCTAACTCTGTTTTTTTTAATGCAAACCCATGCAAGATAGTATTCACATGAAATGATACTTTGTTTATTTAAATGAAAATTTATTTTCTGTAACTATATTTTTAAATTGAAGGAGGCGGAAATTTTTTTGGACCGGGTAGACCCCAAGATCCCCTGCTCACTTAGTCAATTTTAGCCCCGACAGATGGCCAAGTGGCAGTCAAAGCATTGAAAAATCCTGTACTACATAGAGGTTGCACAGACTACCAATAGGGTGCAATCCAGTACATGGAGGGTATATGATTGAATCAGGCTTTGAAATTTGACAGATGACCAATCCAGATCATTCCTTGGTAGATTCGTATCTCAGAGTGGACTGCAGCATCAATCTGAACTCCAAGCCCTATTGCTTGTGAATAATTCTTTCCTAGCAGCTTGGCGGAGAAAAACAAAAGCTTAGAAATAGAAATTCGTCTCTTTTAGTGGATAAAGGCTTAAAACATATGAATCTATTTTACTTGACTCATTTCTCAGAAGAAGCTTCTCGTACCCATTAATTGATCTGCCTCCTAGCATTGAAGATTGATCGAATTCTACTCTGTTTCGAGATGCTGTTCAGTTTTCCTTCTCTTTCATGCCTTTTGATTTGCCATGAAAAGCATTCGAACATCATTTCTCCATGTGGCAAAACTAGGTGCCCCTCTGTAGATTTGTTTACCAGGATGCCTACGAGGAAAACTTTTGCCTTAAATTGCATGGTTGAACTTTCATTATTTAGGAGACAAAGAGAAAGGTACAGTCAAGAAAAGAGGGGGGGGGGTGGAGGGTACACTGCCATCCCTAGTGCATAGAGTCCTCACTTTTCTAAAAGAAAAGAAAAAATGATTTCTTCTAATTAGTAGTTCTGCTGAGGGGGAATTTTGGTCCTTTAGTTATATTTACTCATCTTTTCCTTCTATCATTTCTATTCATTTTCACATCGTTTTTATTTTATTCTCTTCTGATTTTTTTTCCCTTTCCCTTTTCTCTAGACTTAGTGTCTACTGACTGTCATTTGTCTTTGGGAAACAGCAATACTGAGATGCAAATAGGCTCCTTAGTGGTAACATAGATTTTCTCTTTTTGTCATGTACAATCCCATTTTGAAATTCCAAATCTACTGCTCCTGCAACATGCTTCATTAACACTCAAAAGGAAAGAAAACAAGGAAGCAGGACTTGCTATCAACTTCTGTGGATGAAACTGTTTGTTTTGTTATATTTGCTTTGTGATTGTTGATTTTAGTGCTATTCCCAAACAGGGAATAGCGCTATTAATAGTGCCTACGACAGGGACCATTTGGTCCTTGTTATGGTTGTTTGGGTGTTTTTGGTATTTTCCTTATGTAAGTGGGGGGCTTTATTTTATTGTCTTTCTTCTTGACCTAAAGTAATATATTCATAAGAGAACCTATGATTACATTCACATTGAATTAATCTCAGGTTGCTCTACATTCTTGAGACTTCCTTTGGTTACTTCATCTTCTTCCTCTCTTCTTCTCTTTTCTCTCTCTCTCTTTTCATTCTTGTTTCTGGTTTTCTGGTTTAGCTACAGCTTCTGAGATTGTAACAGTGATGAATGAGGATTTTAGATTCAGCTGAAAGTAAAAATTTCTATGCGTAGAATCAAGTATGGTTGTGTCAAGATTAAAAAAAATGATTGTGCCAAAAAAATTTATTCATAAATAATAGGAGAGCAATTAGGCATCACTTTTAAATTAAATACTGGTGCTGCACAATATTTGGTGGTCTTATTGATAAGTGATGCAGAATTCTTGCAGGAGAAAGAAGAGGAAGAAAAGCTCCTGCAGTTTGGGTTATTCTGGTTCAGAACCTGACCCATGATTCAAGAGTTGGTTCAATTCTGGTCCTTATAGAAACCAGAAACTGTGGGCTATTTTTTAGGAATTTTTTTCTTTATTTTATTCAGTATTTATGTTGCATTCGGAAACTCCAATCACAGTCAATTTGCTCGAGGAGATAAGGTTCAGTTTTTTAGTCAGTTTTTGGTTGGGTTAGTCAATTGGCTGGGGGGTTTCCTTTTCAGTTAAGGTGTCATTTTTCTTAATATTTTAGTCAGTTAGGACATTACCTACTCAGCCAACTGATTGGAATGTTTAGAGTCATATTCTTTTTCTGTTTAACAATTTTTATAGAAGGATGTAAAGGCTAATAGCCCTTCGTGATTAGATGAATAAAGTTTGGATTTGCCTCCAAAGTTGTGTGAGATTCAGAGCAAGTGCTGTGGGATGCAGTACACCTGGCGGGATGCCAGGTAGGCTGGTGGAATTCCAGTTTGAGGGCCAGTCGGGCCCCTTGGATGCCTTGATTTTAGACCCTCTCCACTGCCTTGGGTCGCCTAGACGCCATGACAACTATGCTTGGAACTGGATTGAATTCCCATCAGGCCTGCCATATCATCTCACCAGGGGCTGCAACTGCTTCTCTATTCCGAATCACACAGAACATAGGAGCAAACCCAAGCTTTATTCGATATTAAAAACCATGGGGAGGATTGAAGCCACATTGGTTATATAGAAACTAAAAGCGTACTTCAATTGGAAAGGAAAGTGTGCAACTGTACTTGAAATAGGAACCTCTATCCATAATTGGAATAGGGTTCCTTAGAACTAAAACTCTTACCTCAAGTCCTTAACTAGTTGGAATAGGTGTTCCATATGATTAATCTGTCAAACGTTGGGAATAAGAGTTCTATTCATATAGGACTCGATCCTATCCTTAATAAACAAGGAAATAACAATTACTTGATGAAATAAAACACTTAGACTAAACTAATAAAGTAAATCCCGTATTCCTACCTCCTACCCATAATTTATGCCCATTAAAGTGACCTAATACAAAGAAAACTCATTGGACCAAAAGGCACAACACATATAAGTATATGACACAACCCAAGGCTTATTTCCACTGAAATAAGCCTAAATATGTGACTTATCTGCATCAATATGTCTGTAATCTTTCTCTGTGGTAAATCATTTGAATGGTTTCTTACATGGATAGGTTTTCCTATTGCAGGTTCTGTTTAGACATTTGCAGGAAAAGCTTCTTGTAACTGAGGTACATTACATAATTGGGGGGGATCATACTGCAATGCCAAAACTGTTTAGGGGTTTATCTGTGATTGGGTGTCAGAGGCTCTCCTGTTTTGAAAAAAATATTACCTTACTCCTTGATGTTTTTGAGATATCTTAGCTATGCTGGAAATAGGTGGGCTAATTTCAGGGCTTTAATTTTTTTCTTCTTTTTATTCATGTGGCAGACCAAATTAAAGGAGTCTCACTATCAGTTAGCCCCATGGCTTTCTGATGCATTTCCTCCACCATCACCAGCTCATTTCCTTGGTGCAGCACTGACTACTTCAGTATGATCATATGTCTTCGTATAATTTATATATCTGTTTCACTATGGGTTGCTTAAATTCTTATGTTTCTGTTTCAGAACAAAAATGGGCTTGAACTGGTTCCTCAGCCTACATACCCTCATGGGCAGACACCATTACCTTCTTCTAATGTTCAGATGACGACTGGTTGGGAACCATTGGGGCACCATATTCATCCCAGTGGTTTCAGTGGTGTTGCTACAAAAAATCCAGAGCCGAGTAATTGGGAAAGGTCTTCCCCTTCTGTAGGCAGGTAAGGAAGTGTAAAAATATACAATTAATTTAATTTTCTGTTAAATTCGCTTGGTCAGCCGTTTTGCGCATGAATATGGGCGAAAGAACCCTGCCAGTCTGGCGCAGGGTACGCCGGACAAGCTGGCCAATGGGAGGGGCAGCACGGTATATATATATATATATATAATTGTGAAGGATCTTTTATTGCTTAACAACATACGAATCCAAATATGTGGGAAATCATAAAAAAAGAATATACTCCCTGCATGCTGGACACAATTTTGCATTCACCGTTGACCTTAGGACCATAATCAATTGGGAAAGGTTTTTGTTTCAGGAGGAAGTATGAGGATGTTGCTCAAACCTCTACTTCAATTGACCAGCTGCCAGTTAATGTTGAGGTTAAAACAACAGTCAATTATGAATAAAGTGGCTTGTTAAACATCATATTTTGAAACAGTTGGGGTTGGGGGGTTGTTGTGTATGCCTTGTTCTCCATTTCCTATATATCAGTATACTAGTTCCAACCAGAGTGAGTAATTTTGTATAATGAAAATGTGAATGAAAATGTGTTGCTAAGCATTGCAGTCTTTCTCAAGGTGCTTTGATACCTTAACTAATTGGTTTGCCATATGTTTTGATTTGTTTGATTGTGAGAGGCAAAGGTTTTTCCGCTTTCAGTTTTGTAATGGGGAAAATTTTAAGCTTCTGTTTCCAGCTAAAACCATGTCAGAAGGAAAATTTCAAGTGAATCCCCCCCATAAAGGGAGCAGGGCTTGCAATGCCTAGATCTGGCACTACCCCCGCCATACCCTAATGTAGGACTAGATTGGATACCCAACTAGACCCAAAACTGCAGCAAATTATAAACCAAAGAACAACCAAAACCAGTTCTAAATATATATATATATATATAATCAGACTTCAGATATCATTCCAGAAAACTGCCAACTGCCAGGAACAGTATTACAGAGAATAAATAAGGGCAGCAGTAAATCTTAGAACCAACCAGGGACTGAACAAGGTTATTAACAGATTCAAGTGGTCAGAATATACGAACAACAGTTCAGAAATCAGTAACTAAACCAGCAGAGGTGTCGATTCCAGAAGCAGAAACTACAGACCACTAGAAGACAAAAATCTGGAGAATTTTAATAACTCACAATTGGCTGTACAGAATCAGCCATAAATTGGGTCGAACCCTACTAGGATAGGGAAGAACAATCGACCAAAAAACTAGAGCAATCCGACAACTAGAACTGATTCTGCCAGTAGGGTTGAATGCTCTGTTTCTGCAGAAAATTTCTGGGCAGATTCAGAATTGACATACCTGATTTTGTAGCCTTGATAAACCTTGAGAATATAGAAGAACTTAAAGAGAATAATATCTTGAAGCAGACCTCCTGGACTTTACGCCGCAAGGAGTCACTCGGATCACACACCAAGTCCTTCTTCCTTGATCAAACACAAGGAACAACCATGGATACCCAGCGGCAGCAACAAGAGAGTTTTTTTTTCTAAATTCAAATCATGGGCTATGTTGCTGCCCTTCTCTTTATTTATAATAATGATGGGGTATTGCTTACAAAGTAGAAACTTAAAAGCTTTAAATATTGACTTTCTAAACTACTAACATGTAGTTACTAAAACTGGAAATTGAAATCTAATAAAATTAGAAACTAGCTTAATACAGAAATTAGAAGCTAATTTAAGACTGAAATTAGAAACTAAATAAGCAATTAATATCTCCATCAATAGCCCAAACTGCAGGCCATAGAAGCAGCCTTGGTCGACCCAATCAGCCACTAGGGTCGACCCTCTTATTCCTTCTTGCGTAGACTTTTAGATCTGCATCAACTCTCCTCAGCTTGAAAACATTCGTCTCCGACGAATGGGCAATGGACATGTAGCGTTCTTACAAGTCGGGATCAAGTCTCTTGAAATCATCAGCATGAATTCAAGTACAATCAAGGATTAAAGTATCGGTATTGGTCGCCGTATCGGTCGGTCAAAATTAAGATACGTATCGGAGGGTATCGTATCGTATCGGAGATACGCTAAAGATGCGCACATAAATGGATAGGGAACACATTTTTATACACTTTTGCATAAAAAAACAGTTAAAAAAAAGCTATATATAACATGTAGAATGCATAAATACTTAAGTAGAGGGTATCGTATTGATAGACAAATATATTGAGTTGAAAATGTTCAAAATGATGAGGTTTGAGTTTCTTACAGTTTTTTCTTTCCTCATTGCCATTGCCACTGTGATGAGTGCCCTGAAGAGTGTCGTGGTGGTTCAAATCCTTGGCTAGGACCTTCTTCTTCAATAGGAGCAACTATGATGATATTCTGCACTTGTCGAATATAGATACAATATTTACCCCAGTCGAAATATTTATGGTAGTGGGTCTCCCATTCATTGTAGAATCTTCTGTACTGCTCAGGAGTGGCCAATGTTGGTCCTGCATAAGTCCCATATCCATAGCCTGAAGAAGCACCTGAAGATACATGGTGTTCGTGTCCTTGTCCGGATGAGGAATCAGCATGATCTGAACTTCTGTACTGCTCTGGATGGCAAATGATTGTCCTGCATAAGTCCCATATCCATAGGCTGAAGATGCATCTGAAGATACATGGTGTCCATGTCCGGATGAGGAACCAGTAAGATCTGAACTAATGCACAATTGCATATTGACTCCATGCTACTCATCAATGCATCAGTAGCACTCGGATTGTGGGATATCCTACCCCTCCGACTATAAGACTTTGGTTGTGTGCGAGCAACATGATGACTATCTTGGGTTGCATGTGTAAATGCAGTCTCCTCTGTGAAATGTAGTGGTACATAAGTTTGGCCACCACCACTACCACCATCACCATCACCACCACCACCACCACCACCACCACCACCACCATCATCATCATCATTACCATCATCATCATCATCATCATCATCATCATCATCATCATCATCATCATCATCAACGGCAGCACCATCCTTGTCTTAATCATCATCATCACTATCTAGTTGAGTTACGCTATATGTAGCACTTGTTCTCATCCTCCTAATATCGCCATCATTGGAGCTATCATCATCCTCTTCCATAGCTGATGGTGCTTGGGTTTCATCATCAACAATATTTTTAAAATCTTCATTTATATCTCTAATGAGGTCATCTATAATGGGATCAGGTGTGGTTTCTCGTCGATCTTCAGATAATTTGTCCAACATTAAAACATTTTCAGTCTCCTCAATCCATCCCCTAACTGGATCTTCCTCGTTGAGTATGTGGGTGATGTCAATTGGGTTGACATCAATATCATCCCCTGATTTCTCCAATTCTAAATATTTCATCTTCAATTTTATGTTGTAGAACACTTGTTTTTACATAACATATAAAAAATCTAAACATTTTTAACCATTGAGCATGAGTAGATCTAAGAAATTTGAAAAAAAATTGAAACCCTCATTTTCTCTTGAAAAAAGTGTGTAAATTCTTATAAATCCAATGATTTCATGTAATAATGATGCACAAAATGTGATTCTAAGTATGATGAACCTTAGATTTGTAAAAAAACTTGAAAATCTAAGGTTAAAGTTGAAAAAAGTGAGTAAAGTTTCAAGAACTTACTATTCAAAATTTTCAACTTTCAAGTTCAAGGTTCTTCTTGGACTATGTTTTTCTCCTTCTTTGAACCATTCACTTCCACAATGTTTCTTTCAATCTACCATTTGAGTCTCCAAAAAGGTGTGTAAATCAAAGGGGAAGAAAGAAGAGAAATATAGAAAACTGTTGGTGAGAGTTTGAAGTGTTTGTTTCAAACAACAAAAGGCACATTCACACTTAAGTAGCCGTATCGTACCGTACCTGTTTGATACTGTACGATACAGTCGATACGTACCGATACTCATGGAAATTTTTATATTTTCAAAAGTTCGTATCGCAGAGTATCGTACGTATCGGTACCGATACGGTATGGCACGATACGGTGCGACACGATATGCTAATACACAAGAGGGCCCAAAATTCCCTGTAGTGTATCGGTATGTATCGTGCCGATGCCTACCGATACCGATACGTATCGGACGATATGGCACGATACACATCGATACTTAAAACCATGAGTACAATCACTACGGGGACAACCCTTCCACTTGACAAGAAAAATGTGATCATCGGTGCCACGGCGGGAGGTCTTGTATTTATCATTCAAGACATCTTCAATGACTTCAGAAGTAGGTGGCTTCAGTTTGGGTAGCCTCAACATTTGCTCCGTGTCTCCCTCATCCGAATGATACCCAACATAAAGGTGAAGATCAGCCACATTGAAAACATTACTTATGGTCATGTCATCAAGCAACTCAAGCACATAAGCATTAGGTCCTATACGTTTCAACACCTTATAGGGACCCATCTTCCGTGGATGTAACTTGGTATTGACACCTGTCTGACCGTTCAGGATTTACTCAAATCATCACCATGTCCCCGCGTTTGAACTCCACTTAACGCCGATGATGATCAGCAGAAGCCTTATATACTTCATTGTTCAAGGCAATACGTTGTCGGACATTGGCATGTGTCTTAGTGATATGACGCAAGAACTCATCAGCCTCAATACTAACTTGAGCTTGGGGTAGAAGTGACAAAAGATCAATAGGTCGCTTAGGCTGAACTCCAAGCAAGATCTTAAAAGGAGTACGATCCGTTGTCCTATTCACTAAGCTGTTGTAGGCAAATTCTGCAATATCAAGAATGGAAGGCTATGTCTACTCATAATTTCGAACCAAACACCTCAACAAGTTTCCCAAGCTACGGTTCACCATCTCTGTCTGTCCGTCTGTCTGTGGATGAAATGCAGTCAAAAAATTCAGCTTGGTAATTGTCTTCAACCACAATGTCTTCTAAAAATAACTCATGAATTTAACATCACGGTCAGACACAATACTAGTTGGCAGCCTATGTAGTCACACTACTTCCTTGAAAAAGAGTTTTGCAACCTAATAAGCATCAAAGTCTTTTGTCGAGGTATGAAATGAGCCATCTTAGAGAAACGATCCACAACCGCTATAATGGAATCATATCATTTGCTAGTAGGGGGTAGTCCAAGAACAAAATCCATGCTAACATCAAGCCATGGTGCATGAGGAATAGGTAGTGGAGAGTATAAACATGTGTTATGTTTTCCCCCTTTTGCCAACTGACATACACGGCATCTCTTGATCACATGATCGACATTCTTTGCAATACACGGCCAATAATATCGATCCGTCACCTGTGCAAGAGTCTTATCCTTCCCAAAATGTTCTCTTAATCCTCCTCCATATAACTCCCTTATGATGTGATGACGTAGGGAATAGTTTGGAATACAAAGCCGTGTCCCAAGGAATAAGTACCCATCATGAATAAAGTGCTTTAGGTGCTGTTCACCCTATTGCAACTCTGCAAAGACAATGCTGAAATCAGGATCAAATGCGTGCGTACTCACCCTGTATTTGATCAATACTAATAATATGTGCTGAAAATGTGTTGAGTGTGAGCACTTTCCTGTGTTCTCTTTTCCCGTCTTGTACTTCATAGAAAATATAAACTCATGCAAGTAAGCTACCCATTTGGCATATCTGTGGCTAATCGACTTTTGTGATTGAAGGTGCTTCAAGGCTTCATGATCAGTGTATAAAATGAACTCCTTACCAATGAGGTAATGTCTCCAATGGCATAGCACTTGGACTACTGCATACAACTCCAGATCATATGTCGAATAGCGCTTCTTGGCCTCATTCAGTTTCTCACTATAGAAAGCGATGGGGTGTCCTTGCATTAACACGCCTCCTAGCCCAACATGTGAAGCATCAGTAGCTATCTCGAATATTTTGTCAAAATCTGGTAGGCGTAGAATGGGTGTCTTAGTCATCTTCCTTTTCACAAGAGCGAAAGCTTTAGTTGTTGCATCTGTCCATTCAAACTTCCCTTTACTTGCCTTCATACATTCAGTGATGGGTTCCATAACTGCACTGAAATTCCGAATAAATCTCCTGTAGAAGGAAGCCAAACCATGGAAGCTACGTACTTCTGTTAGTGTCTTAGGTATATGCTAATCAGTGATGCTCTAGATCTTCTTCGGATAAGCTTCAACGCTTTTGATGTCACTATAAATCCAAGGAATACAACCTTGGGTAGCATGAAGGAACACTTCTTGAGATTGATGTATAACTTCTCTGCACGGAGTGCTCTCAAGACTTGCCTCAAGTGATCCATATGCTCTTCTTGGTTCTTACTGTATATCAAGATATCATCAAAGTAAACAACCAGAACACGACCAATGAAGGGACAAAGTACCTGTCATAACTCATAACTCTCATGAAGGTGCTAGGTGCTTTCGTCAGACCGAAAGGCATGACTTTCCACTCATATAAGCTATCATTTGTCTTAAAGGCGGTTTTCCACTCATCTCCAGAACGGATGCGAATTTGATGATAACCACTCCTCATATTCAATTTGGAAAAGACCTTTGCCCCAGACAACATATCCAACATATCATTTAGTTGTGGTATAGGGAACCTATACTTGACCGTTATCTTGTTGATAGCACGGCTGTCCACACACATACGCCAAGAACCATCCTTCTTTGGCGTGAGTAAAGCTGGTACTGCACAAGGACTTAAGCTCGCCTCAATGAAGTCCTTCTGTAATAACCCATCCACTTGCTGTTTCAACTCAGCATGCTCAGTAGGGCTAGGTCTGTGGGTAGGAAGGTTGGGTAAAACCGAACCAGGTACCAAATCAAAAGCATGCTGTATATCTCGGATGGGAGGTAGCTCATCTAGGAGATCATCAGGGACTAAGTCAGAAAAATCAGATAGGAGCTCTCTGATAGGTGCACTATGTGTTACCTCAGGTTGGGGAGTGATTTCCCGAGTAACAAGAGCCATAACCATTCCAGTCTCATGACTTGTGTGTAAGAACTGCTTGCGGGGAATAGCTAACAACTCCTTTGTGAGCATAGCTACCACCTTCTTCTCAATGTCAACATCTTTCTGATTTGATCTTAGGGATCTCTGTCATCGTATTTCAGCCGGCACATTTACCAGATAGAAAGTTGTAGGAACTCCCTTCCACATGAAAGTACACAGATTCTTCTTCCCTCCAACCATGGCATCAATTTCATACATCCAGAGACGACCAAGCAATACATCTGTGAGATTCATTGGGATCACATCACACCAAACTTTCTTTTCATACCGATAAAGTTTCAGAGGAATTGAGCACCTCTTGTTCACCTCCATGGTATTACCATTCAACAAGGATACCTTATAAGGCTGAGGATGGGGGTCAGATTTCAAGGTTGCTTTCTTTACAAAGGCTTCAGAGACAACGTTGACACAACTGCTACTATCAATGATAATCTGACAAGTATGCTCACGTGACTTCATACGGCTGTAGAATATGCAGTTATGTCGCCAATCCTCTCCTTTGGTTTCAGCCACCAATATGCAAGTAACAATGTTTATTCCATGAGTGCCATCCTCATTAGTGTCTTCCATGTCATAATCATATCCACCATCATCATCATCATCATCATCCAAAGGATAGGGGTGAAGAGCTGACTCATCTTCCTCATTGGAGTCTTCAACCTCAGCTACTGCATTAACCCTTTTCTTATGTGGGCAAGACTTAGCAAAATGTCCTACCTCTTGGCAATGGAAACACTGTACCTTATTACTACCTGTAATGGGTGCCTTTCCTTTGTGATCAGCCCGTGGAGGAAAAGTGGACTTTAGGGGTACTGAGCTACTAGGTTTAGTTGCTGGAAAATTTTTCTTGACCTCCCCAGCTTAAAAATCAAACCTTCTAACTGGTTGTGCTATAAGCTCCTTTGCTCGTAGGGCCTTATCAAAGCTATCCCTCACTGAGTACACATCAACAACTCTGATTCGCCTGTTGATTTCAGCTCGTAATCCCAGTTGAAACCGAGATAATAATTGTCTTTCATTCTCCCTTATGCCTATGCGAGAGTTGAGCTCTGAAGTTGTGTGGCAAGTATTTTTCAGATGGCTCAAGCTTCATCTCCTCCCAACTAGTAGGTTATCTCCCACGGTCTTCCAACTCTAGCTCATAGGTTCTCCACCAATAACGAGCAGCCTCAACTAGCTTTACACAAGGTAGTTTCATCTTCCGTTCCTTAGGCAAGCAATAATAATCAAAATAATCATCCAGAGCAGCTACTCAATCATAGAACAGTTGGAGGTCATATCTTCCATCAAACTCCTTCAGATTGAGCTTGACCTTCTGTGAATCTCTAGAGTACCTCTGATATGTGACATTCAGTCTCAAAGTAACCCTTTATATGTGCTTCAAAAGTTGGTTGCACTACAGGAACCCTCTGTGGTGGTTTCAGATTAGGGTTTGCTCTCCTGTTAGCCAACTGAGCAGCTACATTCAATGGGGCTTCCACTTCGGGTGTTGTCTGTGAATCACCAATAGGCTGTTGTGGTGGGGTCTTGACAGCCAACAACCTTGTATTCAATTCGGTCTTCAATTCAGTCCACTTAGCTTCATGTTCAGCCTTCATATTTTGTAGCATCTCTATAATAGAAGCTAGGGTGGGGGTGTTGTTCTCAGCCATGCTCTGATACCATTTAATGTAGGACTAGATTGGATACTCAACTAGACGCAAAACTGCAGGATATTATAAACCAAAGAACAACCAAAACCAGTTCTAAATATATATATATATATATATATAAAATCAGACTTCAGATAGCATTCCAGAAAACTGCCGACTGCCAGGAACAGTATTACAGAGAATAAATAAGGGCAGCAGTAAATCTTAGAACCAACCAGGGACTGAACAAGGTTGTTAACAGATTCAATTGGTCAGCATATATGAACAGCAGTCCAGAAATTAGTAACTAAACCAGCAGAGGTGTCGATTCCAGAAGCAGAAACTACAAACCACTAGAAGACAAAAATGTGGGGAATTTTAATAACTCACAATTGGCTCTACAGAATCAGCCGTAAATTGGGTTGAACCCTACTAGGATAGGGAAGAACAATCGACCAAAAAACTAGAGCAATCCGACAACTAGAACTGATTCTGCCAGTGGGGCCGAATGCTCTGTTTCTGCAGAAAATTTCTGGGCAGATTCAGAATTGACATACCTGATTTTGTAGCCTCGATAAACCTTGAGAATATAGAAGAACTTAAAGAGAATAATATCTTGAAGCAGACCTCCTGGACTTCACACCACAAGGAGTCTCTCGGATCACACACCAAGTCCTTCTTCCTTGCTCAAACATAAGGAACAACCATAGATACCCAGCGGCAGCAACAAGAGAGTTTTTTTTTCTAAATTCAAATCATGGGCTATGTTGCTGCCCTTCTTTTTATTTATAATAATGATGGGGTATTGCTTACAAAGTAGAAACTTAAAAGCTTCTAAATATTGACTTTCTAAACTACTAACATGTAGTGCTAAAACTGGAAATTTAAATCTAATAAATTAGAAACTAGCTTAATACAGAAATTAGAAACTAATTTAAGACTGAAATTAGAAACTAAATAAGCAATTAATATCCCCATCAATAGCCCAAACTGTGGGCCATCGAAGCAGCCTTGGTCGACCCAATCAGCCACTAGAGTCGACCCTCTTATTCCTCCTTGAGTAGACCTTCAGATCTGCCTCACACCCTGTTTGTGGTCCTACATTTGTGGAATCTTCAATTGGATGCTTTGTTGTTGAGCACATTTGGGTCTTGCTTAGTGGTTCAGAGAAACCTAGTAGTGGGTCGGATTGAGACAATGACACCAAAGACTGCCCCTGATGGCTGATCACTGTCTTTGGGGCATTTCTATCTGTTCTAATTCGTTGCCACAAAACAGAAGATGAATTGTATATTCTTCAATATCCTCCCTGGGTCCTCCATCCTTTTGTCCCTCAGTGAAGCAGGCTTCTTCATTTATCATTACACCTTGACATGGTTTTTCAGTTTCCCCACTGAAACTGGCATTCAAGCCTGAAGGATAATCCTTGAAAGGGGCATGCCAGAGTATATCAGCTTCTCATCCGGGGCAAGAACACTTTCTGGATGCATTGTCGAAATTTCGACCGATTTCATTTGATATTTTGCTTTTATTATAAAAGAAAAAGTACCGTTTCGACTGAAATGTCAGCAAAACAAAATATATGAACGAAATTTTGGCTGAAATTTGGACATTCTTAGGTATTGCATGTCATTTCGTTTTAACTCCTTTTGAAACCAATATTTCGTGAGATTTCAGGATTCTCAGCGAAATCCTGAACCTTGCCGGTTATGCATTCTTACAGGCCTAACCTTTCAGTTAGTATTAAGGAGACTTTGCTTGGTCTCAAGATGTAACAAAACCCTCTACGAACTCACAGCTGGCTGGTGTTATTTGAAACTGTAGCTGCAGAAGTACAACTTCAATCTACGAAGCTAGACCACAGCCAATCAGTGTTGCAGAGATGGCTTCTATTGGAAGAGACAACCAAGAGACACTTTCTAAGTTAGAAGGGTTTCTAGCTATGTTTGTGGTCTCGTACATATGGTTTGTTAAGTTTAGACAAATTTTCAAAGTATAGAATCCATTGCCGGTTTTCAGGAACTTCCATATTTGATTATCATGTGTTTTGGACGATGGCCCATATTTTTTTCTTGTGTATATCAAGGGCCAGACCTAGAGTTGCGGGAGTAAGGAAACAACTTCTCCATGAAGCAGGGGTCGGCTGCATACATTATGACCCTCTCCAGACCCCACAGTGGCTGAATCTCGTGCACTGGGTATGCCCTTTTTTGTATCGAGGGCCAGAAACTGGGTGTGGCAAGTAAAATACCAGAGCTGGGCCCGGTGTAAACTATTTCCCTTTTCATTTTTAGGGAAAAGGTTGGGTATGCTGTTGATATACCATAAGCTAGCACCCATGTCTATCTCTCTCTTCCCCCTTTTGAAATGATTCCCTACCCTCTTGTATGATACCTCATCCGGCCCCCCCATTGGTGCTGTTCGCTAGCTTACCATATACTGACGGCATACCTATCCCTCTCCCTTATTTTTAATACTGATTAAATTGGAAATTTTCCTTGTGCTTTTTCACTGGGAAACAAACAGAATCTAAAGGAAAAAGAGAAGTATCGATAGCTAACCCCTGTGGAGGAAAGAGAAACCAACACCTGCTCTATCAAAACATCAAGAGGGTTATGAGATCCAATAAACATAAGTCTTCTAAGAACCCATTGTTTGGAAAGGTCATCAACAATAACAGGGATTTCATTCTTTACGGTGAAATACTCTCATTTCATAGGAAGTCATGGGCACCGTAATTTTGACCAATTTGCAGAAATCTTCGTTTTTTTGCTGTTTGCTGGTGGCATATGTTTGTGGGACACTTGGATGCAGTAGGAGTACAATTTTACTGATCTTAACAAATGTGTTTCTGGCTTAATTTTCTCCTATAATTTCAGGAATTCTGCAGCCCAAGATGTACCATCCCAATTCGTGGTTTCTAACAGTGATTCTCATGGCACACATTTTGCTGAAGAGACCACCAACAAACAGCTCTCTTTTAATGATCTTGTTCATGGCAATGAGATGGATGATCCAGATGCAGCTGGTAACCAAAATGCAAGAGAACCTTCTTCCAATTGGGCGTCTGGATCTCCTTATATGACGCCTACGCATGATGATCCAAATTCCTCATTTTCTCCTAATTTACCACCAGTACTTGAAGAACCTTCTTCTTCATTTTCAGAAGGTAAAATGTCAGTTCTTGATCTTTGTTTAAGCTGTTTGTTGGCTTTCTGTTGAGAATTTAGTATACTGTAATTTCAGCTGCAGAAGATGATCCTCTGCCAGCCATAGATGGCCTTCAAATTTCAGGAGAAGCTTTTCCTGGCCGAGACCTACTGGCATGTGGCTACTCCATTAATGGAACAACCAGTTGCAACTTTGAGGTAGTGTTTAGGAATCTTCTTGGTTATTGTTTGAAGGCATCTCATTGTATGAGCAAAATTTAATAATTAATAAAGCCAGTTCATGTTTCCAGTCAAACATCCCCCCTCCCCCCACACCCCCAAAAAAAAAAAAAAAATGTGCACACGCAAAAGGTGGAGTTGTTCCTTAGAGCTTCTGGTTTTGGAAATGCTTGTTTTCTTTCACAAATCTCTTAAAATCTTGATTTACTCTTCATGTTACCAGTGGGTACGCTATTTGGAAGATGGATCTGTGAACTACATTGAGGGTCAGACATTCTTTTTTCCTCCCCTACTACCTCTGTAATATCTAAATATTTATTTTTGGGGTGTCTCCTTTTCTGAACTTGATTGAAAACCTGAGTCTTAAAATGATTTTTGGCTACAGGGGCAAAGCAACCCAATTATTTGGTTACAGCTGATGATGTTGACTCATACCTTGCTATTGAGGTCCAACCTCTGGATAACAGAAAGCGCAAGGTACTCAATGTGGTTTAAATTTCCACTACTGTGTTGTTATGATGCTTGGTTTCTTTTTCGTTTCTTTTTTGTCTTTTGTGATGATTGATGTGACCCACTAAATAAAAATAATAGGCTGGAAATTAGTGGAATGGTGGAACGGTGACATATCATTTAATATGTAATGGGCATTTTACAAAATTCCAATAGGGGTCCGAAATTTCGAACCACCCCCCCCCCACGCAAAAACAAAATGGGGTGTCAGAAATGAGAAAATTGAGGCTTTATGACTCTGAATTATGGATGTGGTCCACCACTATAGTTTACTTGTGTCTTGTTCATGTTAAAGAAATGCAAAATGGATTTACTTGAGTATGCATGGTTCGTCCCTCCTAGACTGAAACATCTATTTATGAAGTGGATGGAGATTACACTTTCCCCAAAGCAAATGTAGTTCGAGACATGATACCATATGCTATTAGCTGGATCATATGGAAGGAAAGAAATAGAAGTGTTTGATGGGAACGAAAGTGACAAACTCAAGCTATGCTTGGAGGTTGGCCAGAGGCTTGTGGACTTGTGTATAGGCTGCAGCCACTGCTCAATGTTACCTTTTATTTCTAATAAATGTGTAGTGTGTATGTCTTTTGCCCTTCTACTGATAAATGAAATCTTTTTTCTGTTTTTAATTGCCCCCTAGCACACCCTCCAACCCCCCCCCCCAAAGAAAAAGGGCCCAATTTTTTTGCCATAATTTATTCTTAGAACATGTGAAGAAGTTGCTACTATTTCAATGCCTCTTTTGACTAACACATGCTTTGTCTTATTTTGCGTCTGGATTTATAGGGCTTATGGGCTACTAAACATGTTATATTCCAAAAGTGGAATCTGCCAAATTCCTTCATCCGATCAAATGGAAGTCTGTGCCTTTGTAGGATTAAAGATGCTAATTTTTTGGGAATTCTCAAGCTTATTTGGAAGTTGGCCTCTAAGAGTGTCTAGGTCTCTTGGGTTATTCCTCCCTCCTACGCAAGGACTCCATTTGGATTGTCTCTCCCTCCCCACAATGCCTCTTGGGTGTGGTACAACATCCTCTTAGCGAGACCTTTAGCTCTTCGCACCATCTCCTCCTTCGTTGGAGATGGCCACTCTACCTCTCTTTGGCCTGATCCCTAGCATCCTGCAGGCATTCTTGTCTCCTTGGTTTTTGCTAGATCCATTTACTCTTCTAGGCTCCCTAGAGATTCCCCTGTGGCTTCCATCCTTTCCAATGGCACCCGGTGTCCGCCCCCTTCCTCTCCCCCTCTCTGATCTCTATTCTACTCTTCCCCCCCCCCCATCCCTCCTGGTCATCGTGGAAGAGGTGATCGAGTCCTATGGTCCCTCTCCTCGACCAACCTCTTCAGCTCCCATTCTGCTTGGGATCCTGTTAGAGGTAGAGGTCCTTTAGTCTCGTGGCGTAATACTGTTTGGTTCAAGGGTCACATTCCACGCCACTCCTTCACTGCATGGTGGGCTCTCTCCAACTGCCTCGCTACTCAGTCTTTCTTAATATACAAGCACATCTAGGTTCCTTCTGCTTGCTGCCTCTGTTGGAATAGTTCTGAAGATGTTAATCATCTCTTCTTGCCCCTTTGCTTCTTCCATATGGAAACATGTCCTTTGGTTTTGTTGGTCGTCCAAGAGGCCGGTCTATTCCCTTAGGTGTGAATGGATTTGGATTGACATGACTTTTGAGGGTAGCACTATCTGTGACTCTGCAAACAAACTTGCGTTCTACGCCACCATTAATCACATTTGGATGGAGCGGAACCTTAGAAGATGGACAAGCAACTCTAGATCTTTCGATATGATTTGGAATTCCATGTTCTTTGACGTCAGTTCCAAGCTTTCTCTGCTATCCCACCGCCCTGTAAGGGATTCCCCAAGGAACATGCTTATTGTTGTCTCTTGGGGTATGCCCTTCTCCCTTCCCCGGTAGTTGTTTGGGTTTTTGCCTCCCCCCCTCCCCTTTTTGTGAGCTTTGGTTGTGTAGCCTTGCTCTCTCCCCCCTTTCTTCTCCTCCCTGCTTTTGTTTCCCTTGTTAATATATTATTTATTCACCCCAAAAAAAAAAAAATATATATATATATATATATATGTTATATTCAAAGTGCAACCTGCTTTCAGATCTTATTCTGTGCTACAGAGTTTTTTTGTTTCCACAGATTTATCACTGTTCTTGTGAACTATGAACATTTGAAAAGTTGATCCTGGAAATTATTCTTGTTCTCATCATAAACTCTTTTGTACTTTGTTATTTATTTGGTGTAAAATTGTCGCGAGTTGTAGACTTCTTGGGTTAGGTTTTGATAACTCTTTGGTGTGAAAGACCGTATTCCTTATTTCTATAGGTTTGTGTTGTCTAAATACAAATCTGCTTCAAAGTTTTAATATTGCATATTTTCTTTTTGTTGGTCCCTCTTGGAGTTATAGCTGCTTATCCCAAAAGCTCGAGCTGTTAAGTAAGGACACCAACAATGTATATCAACGCCCCACGCATGTGTAGGCCTGTACACACATGGCCTTGCATGTGATACCCACTCATGCGGAAACACTATCAGTTGGCAATGAGCGGAGAAATGTCGGGGAACCCCATTCCACTTCCTAGGGATCGAATACTTGACCTTGTTGCGCTGATACCAAGTTACAACCGCTTATCCAAAAGCTTGAGCTGTTATGTAAGGGCCACAAAATGTATATCAGCACTTGGAACCTTAGATATGCTAAGAGTCAGAGAGTTTTATATATGGTAAATGGTGGAGTTAAATGCCTTTGTAGTCCTTGAGATGGGTTCTCAAACTAGTGTTCAACTGTTGTTAGGTTGAGTCTCGAATAAAAAAAAAAAAAACTGTTGTTAGGTTGAGTCTCCTAATGATACATGCAAACTAAGATCAACTAAGCATTTAAAAAAGAAAGAAAGAAAATCTAATAACGATGATAATAAATCAAGAATGCCTTACCAAACTCATTAAATTGGCTTCTTTCCTGCTTCCTAATCCATTTGGGGCCATATATTCCTTTCAATTAGACCGCGAGTTATTTTGTTCTTGCTCCCTCAAGTCCCCCCACCCCTTGGGAAAAAGGCATGTTGGAGTGTTGTAAGGGTCTTTTTGATGGGGTTCCCCCCCAAACCTACCTTTAAGCGGGACTGCGGGAGATGGAGAGGACCTTTTTGTTGGGTGGATTAGTGGATATAGTGGGGGCTGTATTGCATGTTCTCCCTTTCCCTGCCCCCTTCTTTCTGGCAGTAGTCTTCCAACACTTTCCATCGTCCCTAGCTTTCTCTCAAGCCTTTGGTGGAGGTTTTTTTTATACCTTTTCTTCTGGTTAGCATTATCAGTCATCCTCTATCTTATTCGAGATTCATTTATGTTTATTAAATGATAACATCACAAATTCCAAAACTTGATGACCTGTTCTCGATATATATACATTAGGTGTTGTGATTGTATGCTCTAGGATTTATAAGTTGGAGAATGACATCTTTTATGAAAAGTTTCTATTCAAGCCTACATCTGAAGTTGCTTGTTTTTATTTATTTTATACTAGTATTTGATTTGAGTAACTGTTTTCTTGTTTAACGCCAGGGCGAACTTGTAAAGGTCTTGGCAAATGATCAAAGAAAGATCACTTGCGGTAAGAGAACCAATTTTTCATTTATTTTAAAAAAGTGAAATTCATTTATTGCATTTGTCTCTTCTAATTTTTTTTCTTGTTTTATGACATTTAATTTGCAAACAGATTGAGATTTTTTTTTCCCCCGTTTTTCTACAGATCCTGAAATGCAAGAACAAATAGAAAAGACCTTCCATAGTGGACATGCTTCATATGAAGTTTCTTTATCGGTATGGAATTGAGGCAAAATTGTCCTGTTTGTTTTACTAATTTCTTTAAGTGTCTGTTTATTACCAGAATTCTAGGACAATAATACTTTTCTGAGTCATCTTACAGTCTGGTGTTCTACTTATTGGCTTTATGGACAGGCTGGATATTTGGATATCTGGGAACCAGCTATCTTGGCCATTAAAAAGGAAGGCTACAGTGTCAAGTGCAATGGACCTCGTGGTGTTGTAGTCACAGAAAAGTTCCAGCCAACCACAACTGTATGAACCCTTGCTATTTTCTTCTAGATGGGAATTTAATTTTAGAATCACTTAATAAGCATTTGCACTGTGTTATAAAAGTTTTTTGAGTGGGCTGAGGTGAGGTGATATGCAAAGCATAAACTTGTCTTATTTATATAAGCTGAAGATAAGGTTCAATTCATGTAGACCTCTTATGTGATTGCATTTGAGAGTTGATTTGGTAGATGAGAATGCCCTCAACACCCATCAACAACCAGTTGACAAAATCCAGTTGACAAACTCCTGGGTCTGAACTGTGAAGTAAGCTAATAAAGCTAACTGCACATCTATCTTTTATTGTGCTGAATGATTTTCATTATCCATTCCTTCTTGAGCAGAAAGTCTAATTTTCTGATATGGTGTTCACTTTCAGCATTGATGTTCTTATTTTTGTCATCAACTTTAAGATTTGGGAAATGAGAAAAGAATAATAATGAAAGCTGGGTTTTTGGTATAAGGAAGATGAGTAGGATCTTGTGGAAGCATCTTTATATTTCACTGATAAAGCAACTTGATCATTCTTTTATTCAAGAGGAACTGTCTCAATGTTCTTAGTTGGGAGGCAATTCCAAAGTAGATTCTCTCACCTACACCTTGGGTCATGGTGCAATGCAATTACTACATGTGTTTCCTGTGTTCTCTTCCCTCATTTACCCTGGCTAAGATGTATAGCTTGGGGAACGGGTAACCGGGGGAGGGGGGAATGAAGATCATTTGTTTAATGGCCACTTCCTCAAACCAACTTTGGAGTTGATTGCAAGTGGACTATCTGCAGCCCTCTCTCCCTCCCCCCCCCCCCCCCTTTTCTGGTTGAGTAGGAGAAGTGGACCTTATCGTCAGCTGTGGGGTGTGGGGAGTGATTTTACTGTAAAGCTTAGCTGCCACTGCCAGCCTACAATGGCGTCACTTTAATAAGTATGGATCCCATTATTCTTTCTCATATATGTGGATGCAGATAGAATAAGATTGATAATTTAAGCATGATGGATGGGCTATAAGTGTATAAGCCCCACATTTAAGTTGAAATTGTTGTTATTTGGCTAGTTTCATTTGTTCAAATTTCTCTACTTCTGAAAGTAGGGATTTAACTGATTCTTTGGACTACATTTTATGCTAATTGTGTTGCAATTAGTATGTCATACATGCCTTTCTCTTGCAGGTTACAATTCCCTTTGGACATGCGATTGAATTTTCAATACTTAGTTCTGATGGGGTTGAACACCTTTTGCGAACAGATAACAGCGTGTAAGTGCATTTTGGTCACTATGCCACTTAATATAGTGCATTTGAAGAAGATTTCAATCAAGATTGTTGAGACATGGATAAAGAGAAAGAAGAGAGCACTTCACACATGCAAGCTAAAGAAAGAAAGACCTTTAACACTCATTTCATTCCTAAATCATTTTGTTTTCTGTGAGAAGTTCTTAGTATTTACTATTTACACATCTTTTGATGATGGTAATTGAGTTTCACATAACAGCATAACTTAGGTCAAAACTTCTGAATCAGCCATGAGGTGCATATTAATCTTTCAAATTGCATGAGTGTGACAGCAAGTGTTTGTCCCTAATATACACTGTAAACAACTAGCCCTGAGGTGCATATTGATCTTTCTAGTGAACTTTAAACCGCACCTGTCGTCCCAAACAACTAATTTATCAGCTTCAAAATTTTCACACTGCCCCGAAGCTCCGGATGGGGACTTCGTACCTGAATTAGTAATAAAACTGTGGACTTCCTGCAAATACCTCAAGAAACAATCTTACATGGCCTGGTACCGCAGTCTGGGCAGGTTGCTATGCTCCTACAATACACCACATAAGCTGTATAATTTTCTTTGTGGCAGCAGCTTGGTAGTTATTTGGTTACAACACCTGCATTTTTTATTTTTTTTTTGTTGGCATGTTTTTCAAATTTTTTTCGTTGGCATGTCTTTCAAAACTGAAAGATATTTTTTTTTTTTGGGGGGGGGGGGTGGGTGTAACAATCGGAGGAGATGTAATTCCAGTAGTTGTTTCCATTGTAATTTGGCAGTGCAACGCATGTCCAAAGTTATATGTGGATCCATTTGTAATTTTTTCTTTATTTTTCTTCATTTTGCAGATTGAGAGATACTATTGTTCTTACCATGAGATTGTTTATCATGCGGGTATAACTTCAACTTCTAAGTAACTTTAATTGGTATTACTTTGTTTTTTAGAAGGATAATCGTATGTTACTTATTTGAAATGAAAGTTGCCATTTTTCCTTATTCTTCTCAACACTTGCTTGTCACACCTGATATATAAGTTCCTAAAAATTCTGGATCAGTTTTTTCAGCTGTGGTATGGATGAAAATGATGAAGAGACTGGTAAATTCCTGTAGAAGTTAGGCCTGAAACTGCTTTAAGAATTAGATGAAGTATATACTGAACCGGCAGAATTTTGCTCACTACATTACCGAGATATTGCAAGGACACATGATTTTCTGTATCTGATACAAGGTTCATATTGAAATGGAAGTATTGGATTTTTTCATGACGTATTTTGAAACGTCTGGTAAAATGGGTTGCATGGTTTCTCAGCCTTTATTCCTGCTCTGAGGGCCTTCAATTGTGACACTGAAGCACAACTCATGTTTGACATTGGACGAGTGTGTGAAAACAGTTTTTGTTAAGCTGGTGCCTGAGCATGGTATATGTATTTCCTGCAACAGTCGACACCTGATGGCCAGAGTTAACGCAGTGACAGAACAAAATAAAATTTACAGCTCAACATGGGGCCACATAATAAATTTTAGTCGTTAGCTTGTTATCTTTAGTAGTTTGGACTTTGGAGTGGAATACAAGATTTCCTGTGGTGTTTCTTTAAGTGTTTGATGGAAATTGATGTGATGTGGGGTTTCAAAAACCTGGTTTGGAACTTCAGATCACTTATGGGTTCACCCAAAAAATAAGAGTCCAAATTTTAAAAGTGAATGGCAATTACATAATAACCAGAAATTTAAAGGGCTACTAAAGGAGACGAAGAGGAAGGAATTAGAATTAAAGGGCAAGGGAAAACTTGAAACTAAAACAAATAAAGGATATGACTGGAATTAACATAAAGGGGAGGGGTAATGATGGAAAGAGGAATAAAGGGGGGTTGGATTTACTTTATCTGGATGAGGTTGTCTTCAACTTCACAATATGAGATAGTGAAGCAGTGGAGATTTCCCCTAGTTTCGAGTGTTAGAACGAACTCAATCTAAATCTGTTCAACCCGAAATTTCAGGTTAGGAATCCCAACTCAAACAAGAAAACTTCAACATACCACCTTCCTACATATCCAACTTCCTACCAAAATAAATAAAAGAGAAGATTACATGTCCC
>NC_056560.1:10147907-10216558 GCF_013358625.1 Macadamia integrifolia | reverse complement strand
CCCCCCCCCCCCCCACCCCCAAAAAAAAACACAAAACATAGCTATAAATCTTAGCAACCCTTATCGGACCAAAAAGTTGGGTTGGGCTGGTTCTGCCTGTCCATACACATCAACACCACTGCATCAGAAATGTGATGAGTTTACTCACTTTGTACCAAGGGCATTTTGATCACCTGCTGTATTTCGTGCTCTCCACATGATTCTCTTTTGCTTACTAAGAAAAAACAAAAAAAAACAAAAAACAAAAAAAAACTTAATATTGTTATGGGTTTCTCGTTGGATGAATCGATTTAATTTGAATGTAAAGTTGGTGTCTTGACATATTTACCCTTGGATCTAAGGGTTCTGGTCTGTTTTAGGCATATTGGGTATATGGTGTGAAACATCCCTTCATGGATGAAAGGAAATATGATAATTTAGGGTTAAGTGGGCTTCCAGGATCTTTTTTTTTCTTTTTTCCTTCTTCGGGAAAGAAGCAAATGAGGTAATATACCCTTGGATCTAAGGGTTGTGGTCTGTTTTAGGCATATTGGGTATATGGTGTGAAACATCCCTTCATGGATGAAAGGAAATATGATAATTTAGGGTTAAGTGGGCTTCCAGGATCTTTTATTTTTTTTTTCCTTCTTCGGGAAAGAAGCAAATGAGGTAATATACCCTTGGATCTAAGGGTTGTGGTCTGTTTTAGGCATATTGGGTATATGGTGTGAAACAAATGAGGTAATATAGCATATCTGTCATCCCTTGTTCTCCTTTATCCAAAAAGTTAGGAAAATCTTACCCTGGATGAGGTCATAACTCTCCTCGACACCCAGCTCACTCTGTTGTAGCATTGGCACATGGTTGCAGCTTTGCCTATTCAACAGGATGTGGATGGGTTTCCTGATTAACATTTCTGTACAAGTAGTGCTAATAATGATTAAGATGGTTTATCCACTTTCATAACCTATATGCTTGTAGACACTACCAATCAACAGAAACAATCTTTTATTTTCTCGTCGAAGCTGTCCTGTCAGATATAAATATTTGTTTTCTTTATCATCATTCGGCATTTCCTTGTCTTTATAATTCCACAACACCCGTGAAGCATATTTATCAAGGTCAGTTCTTAATGCAGGCTGTTGAAAAAAGGAAAGGAAGGAAGAAGGGAATATTCTTTTAACAAGTAGGGAGCATTTTTTTCCCCCAGCTCAACTGGGGAATCACTGTAAAGAGTGTAATTAAATGGCTGTGTACTTTTAGTGTGGGTGCATAGTTGTAGATTCCACATACAGTTATGCTACCAAATGATCTGTAATAATGATAAGGAATTTTTGCAAGAATGTATGGATCAGGTTGTGTTAGTGTCATGTTGCCATGTTCTTCCTTCTCTGTACTTTGGTGGAATTTTTTTTTCTCAAATAGGTAAGTTAGGGGGAAGAAGGTGGGATTCTGTCAAGCCACAAGCTTTACCAATGGATGATGGCGGTAAAAATTATCTGTGCTTACTACTGTATTATCTGTGTGGTTTGTTGAAGAAAGTAGAAACATATTTAACATCGGAGTAAACTAACCCTGTCATTGAAAGTATTTGTGGTCGTTTAGTCTCTTTCTTTGCTCTTCATAAACATCTGGGTTTTAGAAAGAGAGATTCATACTGTGGTCCTGGGAAATAAATCTTAACCTCTGTTCACTCTGTATGGGTATTAATTCAATTGGGGTTGAAACTCACCCATTCTCTTGTAGCTCTTGTGGCATTGTATTATATTCTTTCTGTGATGACTGGTGATAGGAAGTGTATGGATCATATATGAATAGACAAACCAAAAAAAAAAGTCCATGGTGGTACTAATTTGAAGAATCTAAAATCTTAAACAGAATATGGGAAATGGTATTGATGTTTGCAAGGTCAAAGTAGGTGCACCCCTAACACCCCCCCCCCCCAAAGTGGCTCAGATGCCCTGCGGTGAATGGATTCCTGTTTACCATGGGTGCAGTGAAACTCAGTCTTAACCTCTATACTGATGGGTCTAAATATAATATCGAATTGACTCAAGGTTCTGAAACATGGAAATGGTTACAGGATCGGTCATTTTTATTTTATTTTTTTATATATTTTTTTTTAACTTTGAATCATGTATGTTGATCAGGACCTGGGATCAGTCAAGGCCAATATCATTCTGATCCTAAGCTACCATGATCTGACTAGCTACTAATGTTACATCCAGTACGTCATCTATTTGAATCAGGGTTTCAAAACTTGGGACTAGATCGACCAAGGCTAATCCCAATGTCGTCCGATCCAGACAGTACTTTCAAGGTTAGGGCAGAATCTGGCCAATTCTTCAGATTCAGTTGGATGAGGATTAGAATTAGATCGGAATTGGGTGGGACTGATCTGGATCTCGATTCTGCTCTTTAAAGCCAGAAGACAAGAGTACCAAATCTATGAAACAGGCCGAGGACCCTAGCAGGCTAGCACTCTACGTGCATGGGTACCAACCAATTGCACTAGCAATTGTCCAACCATTTGTAATTCTTAGATAAACCTTCACACTTTGGATGTCTTCCTCTTACATTGTGCTTCATTAGGTCTAAAAATAAGCTCATATTTAATTTTTGAGCGAGAACTTGCCAATCTGGTATAGAAAACACCAGACTCGTGGGCCAATGGGAGAGGCGGTGGGAGCAACTTCGTGCACAGTAGAGAGGGGCAGAATGGTCTTTTTGCATTCACACCAGTTTGGCCTCTTCCTGTGCAAGGCTGACAGAATTTTTTTCTCTTAATTTTTGAATTAATTTTTTTGGGGGAATAAACACAGTACTTATTGTGTATTGGCAATTTGGAACTGAATAAGCCAATGGTTATCCGTGATTGATATCAATACTTAACCGATACATATCGGTGATATCAGTCAAGAAGGTGTTTTTCTTCACATTTTCAGTCAATACAGACCCAGTCAAGGATTTCGGTATCGGTATTGATATTGCAGATATCATTCCAATATCGATTGAGATTAGTGTGTATCAGTCACTTTTGTCTTGGCTTTTAAAAAAGGAAAATAATTTTTTTTTTTTACTTTTACCCCTGAAACAATACAAGTAATCGATACAGGCTTCCCTTAAAATCACAACGAAAAGGAAACGTCCTGTTTGTTTCCATGTAAAAGGTGGGAAAATATTTAAACTGACGGTTGACTTTAATTTTCCACACGCGGTATTCCAGTCTTCGGACCTCCAGGCTCCACCCCCAACGACCCAAGGAATAAATGCATGACTTTCTGACTCAAGCTCTCTCTCTCTCACCACAGAGCTTCTGTTACAGAGGTAAGAGAAGTTCACGAGGTAAGAAACTACTTTGGTAGGATCGTTCTATCCTTCTGTTGCAAAGGTTAGCTTGAATTCTCACTCAAGTTTATATCAATCAAGATGATATTCTTAAAGCAAGTGATGTGATAATTGACATTCACTGCTTCTAACTAGTGGTTTTATGATTTTTCTGGATTCCTAATAATCAAATTATGGTCTGTGTGTCTCTTTGTTGAAACAATTTATCAATTTGAACTCATTCCAATAAAGTTGATGCAGAGAAGAACTGTGGGATATAAGAAACTACAAAAATCTGTTTTGAGTTCTTAATTACTGCCGCTATTTGTACATAAATTTGATAACTTTTTAGCTTTTGAGTATCGGATTATGGGTTTTTGATTTCCTGCTCGCCAAGTTCTATCTATATAAAGTTTATCTTTGGGAATTTTAGGGTTTAAGAAGTCTCTGAAAATTATTATAATAAGCTCAAGAGACTTCTTAAAATTATTATAATAAGCTCAAGAAGTATTCACATCAGGAATGCCCTCTTAACAACAGTTAACTTGATTGATCCAAACCATTTGCAGCTTTAAACCATGGCTCCAGGTTATAGCAACTCCGGCGATAAAGTTCCTACACATCAAAATCCAAGGCCCTTAATTTCTTCTCCTACGCCATCTGCTAGAGGAGATGATCCTTTACCAGCTATTGAAGGCCTCCAAGTTTCAGGGGAAGCCTTTCCAGGAAAAGTACTGCACGCTTGTGGGTTCTCTACTAATGGAACCACCGCTTGTTACTTTGCGGTACTCATTCATCAGAGCACTCAATATTGAAGGACGTGAAGTTTCTTTCAAATGCCTATTTCAGATCGAATTTTCATTATGAATCTTCTAATGTTTCCTAGTATGTTCTATGATGCAGTGGCTACGTTGTTCAGAGGATGGATCAGTAGACTACATAGAAGGTTCCCTTTACTCCTCCCCACCCTCCCATTTCCTAATTTATGATCCTATTTTAATTATGATCTGAGAAATTCGGGCCTGAAAATTCTTCTGCAGGATCAAATGAACCTACCTATATGGTTACTGCTCATGATGTGGACTCATACCTTGCAGTCGAAGCCCAACCTATGGATAACAGGGGTCGCAAGGTACTCAACATAATCAAGCTGTTCTTGCATCCCACAATCTCATGTACAAAGTTTATTACTGGCTCATAGTACATCATACTTTTCTGTCTGAAGTACCACAGACCTGAGTTAAAATTTCTGTTTGAATTCAATTTATTTTAAGGTTGCAACTTTACAAACCATAACTTTAAAGTCGAAACCCAGATTTTGTTTGGGTTAAAGTTACATTCTAGGAGTATGTATTCTATTGACAACATTGATATCTATACATGTATGCAATCTAGAATAGATAACTGGACAATGGACATAAAAGCCTCAGACTGATGAATCCTTCATCTTTTTCTGGCAAATCCAGGTATGCTTATGTATATACACAAAAGGAAAAAAAAAAAAAAGGCTTGTAAGATCTATAAATTAGTCATAATGTGCTTAATTCATGTGAATCTGTTTTTTTTTTTTTTCCTGGTCATTAAATTTGGCCATAGGATTTGTGTTATTGTTGATTTTGGTGTAACCTATTCATTCTGTGACCTCAGGGTGAAACAGTTAGGGCCTTCGCCAATGAACAGCGGAAGATCACTTATGGTGAGCCAACTAATTTGACCCAAGTGGTGCATAAAAGAGGATGCTTTTTCACTTGAGTTTGGGAACTTATGTCATTTGGGTTTTCCTTAATTATTTGAAAGTCAATCTGTGCATTTACCAGTTAATTGGTTGTGCATTGTATGTGGCTTTGGTTTTTGAACTTCAAACAATCTGTGATAATCTATCATTGATCTAGATTTCAAGGGAGAATCATATATTCAAAACAATTCCGGAGTTTAAAAAAAGGGCATTCTAATATAGTGTTTGGTCATGTAAACAGTTACTCAGATTTTTTACTTTGGAAACATATTTTAGAAACAATATTAGTCTTCTAACCATAGTTCTAAATCTCGGCAGACTTTGGCGCATCGGTGGACCCTGAGATTTTGGCAGCTTCCTTTGAAATTGTGCATGGGATTGAGAGGTGAGTGTTTTTTTTTTTTTTTTTTCAATTCTAAGTATGTTTTGATTGTTTTAATAGCTTATTTACGTTTCTAGTATGTAAGTTATATACAGAAACCATGTTTATAACAAATTAACAAAGTTAGTATACAACATCATTTAGCATACACTAGCAAACTTGGGTAAACACCACAAGTTGCTTTTTTTTTTTTTTTTTTTTAAATAGTTCATGTATTAGCTTTAAAAGGTAAAAGAACAGGTTGTACACAAAACTCAGCCCAAATTTCTTTGAACCTTGCTTCTAACAGTGATCTGGTTTTCATGTTATAAAATAATTTCGATACATGTTTTTTGATGATTACTTCAGATTTTAATGTGGCTTAACTTTCTTCTTTTTCTCCTTTATCGAGCATATTGGAACAGATATGGAAATGCCTCTAATGTAACTCTATATTTTCATTTTGTAGGAAAAAGGCGGTGAGCAGAATATGATGTCATCCATACTAAAATGAGAAAAATAATTTCTCTATTCCAAGGATACATGACTTCATATACAATTTGAAAATTTATGAAATGTGGTGTTAATGTGTTCTGTGTAAGTGTGATGCTGACTAGAGATCAATATATTTCCTGCTATAGTTTTAAAACAGTACATGTGGATGATTTCTCTTTCAGATATATCGTAGAGAAAAGCAATAAGTACAAATTTTCAATCATTCTGTAATCCCTTCTTGTACTTTCTAGCATGTTTATTCTATTGCTGGCTGTTTTCTAGTGTTTCTTCTGGATCCTCTAATGCATATATCAAGAATGAACCTGTGTTTCCACATCCATCAGCATACTAAGCCTTCAGTGCTTCAGTAGCAACAGCTTTCAATTGATTATCTTTCTGAAGTTGCAAACATTCAGTTTGCAGCTTGGAAGATTTATAGTTTGTCAGATGGTGGCAGAAAGAATGCGTTGTACAGAATTAGGTCAAATTGGGTCTATGTCCCAATGAGTACATCAACATGTAAGGTGTTCGGAGTTGGTAAACCATTTATTTAAGCATATGCAGGCTCCTCTGATAGTTGGAATCACTTTTTGAAATTATTTGGAATGCTATAGTGTGAATTCTCTTTATTAGTTTAAGTGAATTTGGCTCAGAGGGCTTGGGACAGGACGGAGCTTCTTTGGAGATGCACTTTATCTCAATCTTTTGGGTTCTTTGGGTAGGAATCAAGAGGGAGATGATTTTCAGAGATGAAGCTCTATTGTAGACAAGCAGTATTAGACATGCATTACCAAGATAATGTTGATGCATTTGGTATCAGAACAAGGAAACTCCATCAACAGAAAATAAGGGGATAGGTTCTTGGTAACTTTCAGGTTGTTCTTCATTGTACAAGCCCCTTGTACTCTTTTCTTTTTTACGCACAAAATTTCACATTTTACAATCATGTTAGATAAAGTTGTCTGTAAAATATGTCTTAACCATGATAAGAAGTAATTATAATAACTAATAATAATTACATGAAAAAAAGTTAAATCAAATGAAGGTGTATCAGATAAGTCTGTACTGTGGATCATCCCAAAGGCAGTGAGCGGTCATAGCTGTGCAGAGGGTAGAAGACTTCTCCAAGTCTCAAATTCACAATTTGGGCAACTAAATGAAGAGATGATTTAGTTACAGTTTGGGGGGTTTGAACACTTATATAGAGCAGAGGCTGGTTGCTTGTAAGTAGGTATGCTCATTGCATCAACAAATCTAACTTCACCAGGGCCAAAAGAAAGATCTCTATGCCTGCGAAACGGCGACAAAGACATACCATCATTAAATTGCTCCATCGTTACTACAATAACAGTGAAGAAGTGTTCAAGTAACTTAGCGTGCCAATTTAGGCAGTAGTAGTAGTGGTGGTGGTAGTTATATACCAATAGTTACCTGCGAAAATCAAGTCCAACTAACCCAGCTTGCAAGACGGTCAAGTTGTCAGAATCTGGTGAAACAATAATCACTGTATCCCCAGAATATTGGGTTTCCAGAATAGACATGAGCTGTGTTACTCGAACAAACACATCAGAGATACTTTCATTTGGAGTCCCATCATCAATTGGAGGAGGCTTGATGCTTGGAGAAATACCATCTGATGCGTAAACCTGAGGAATCATGCCCCAAAAAGAACAAATATATATATATATATATATATTGAAAACTTCAAAATATGCTTGAAAAAAATACTAGTAGGTCCTCAATACATGTAATTTGGACTTGAATGTTTTTAGATCCCCCCCCACCACCCCCCCTCCCCCACACACAAACATACAAGAAATTTCTGTCTTCATGCTTCTAATGGTTTTATGCTTGAGTTCTTGTTCTACCTAGCCATCACACTTTCAGTTGAAAAAAAAAAAGGCAAGTAGCTGAAAAGGGAGAAGAAAATGGAAATTCTTTTTTGGTAAATTGAAGAAAAGTTGGGGCTGGCTTTTGAGCAATTCACTTGCTTATCTACGGTTGGAACTGGTCCGACGAGATTGGGTTGGTGGTCTCTTGCAGAATATAGCAGTATATAAAGCCAAACTGCGTTGCTCTCTGACAGAGTTGCCTGAAATTCCCACCCTTTTGGAAAACAAAATTTGGCTGATCATGGCTAGAGCTTTTCACCTATCCAATAATTCAATTTGACAGATTGAATTCTGTGACTTTGAGAGAATTCCAATGACTGAACTTAAGTAGGTTGGAGATTATTCTGAAATCATAGATTTGTGCCAAATCACAAGTGTTACGATTTGCAAATTGGCTACTCTGTTTGGGTTTCTGTAATCTTCTTTACTTTCTCTTCAATAAAACTAAGAACACTTCGCCTCAGAAAGAGGGAGACACAATAGAACATACAACTAGATATAGCCGATAGGTATCTTAGTTACCTCTGCAAGGGCATCCAAGTTCTTCCCTTCGTAAGCTCCCAATCCACGAGCATCCAAGAAACTGTACTCTGGGACAATATTACTTCCATTCCCCCGCCGAAACCCCCAATCAGTCCAAGAACCAATTATTCGAAATCAATACATGTAGGTTCAGCTTACCTGTGATTAATCCCATTAACAGAGGCAATGATCTCAGCCGCTTGGTAAGCTCTCTGAGTGATGGAAGGCCAAATCCAGCAACTTCCTTCGCAAGCTCTCATCTCCTTCAACTCCAGTGCTGCCCTGATCATCTGCTTCTTCCCAACTTCCGAGAGACCGCTATCCACAGATGTCTTCGCAACTGGATTGGTATTAATTATCCCAAAGCTCTCAAATTCCGATTCGCCAGCCCGAACCAGATAGTACCTTTTTTTCAGAATCAGAGATGAATAAATTCAATTGAATAATTAAGCCAAACTCTCACTCTTAAGAATCTTTTCGATTACCGATTGTTGAGACGAACTGGAGGCATTTGGAAAAGGCCCCGGGCATTTGCGACCGGTGGAGATTCGAATAGGGAATTGGTGAGGAAGAAAGGAGTGGTGGAGAAGGCGAGGGAGAGTAGCAGACAGCGACGGTTGATGGGTTTTTGTTTTAGAGAATGGATTAAGTTTCTAGGATTTGCAGGAGTAGTAGTTGATGGAAAGGGAGGAATTGCAGTGGACGTTGAGGTGCTTTGCACATTCATACTCGTTTGGATCAACTTCTTTTTCCTTTTTTCTGATTTCCCGTTCCAATGGAGCTTCGATTTCCAACAATGTTCAGATATCAACAGTCTTAAAACTCGTGATCCGGATCAGAATCGTCATGAATCGGTTTGAAAAAAGCCCTAGAATCGAACAATTCTGATGTCATTGGGGATCTTCCGATCTGAATTGAACGATTCCTGAGTAAAAACATAGCAATGCACGAGGAACATTAGAAAAAAAAAAACTTTCTTCACATCTAGAGGATCTAAGGCTGCGTCTGGTAGTCATGGAGAAAAGTGTTTTTGGTGTTTTTTGGTTTTGTGGGAATAAAAAAAGGGAATAAAGCATTTAGCGTCAATTTGGTAGTTTTTTGGAAAAAAAAAAGCTAGAAACACAAAATGATGGAACGAGAAAGAAAAAAGAAAGAAAAAAAAAGAAGCTAGAAACGCAAAATGATGGAACGACAAAATATTGTTCCGTCTTCATTCAAAAAAAAAAAGAAGTGAAAACTAGGGTAATCGTTCTTAAAAAAGATTCACCAAATACTATTTTTTTGTTTTAAAACGGAATTTTGGCACAGATTTTGAAAAATCTGTTTTTGACACGAAACGTCGTTTCTGAAACTGAATGACTACCAAACGCAGCCTAATACGTCAATCAAAATTGATCCTTAAGTTTATGGATTTGGATCTTCTCCAACGAGTGATGTTTTAATTGTCCTTCAATCAAACACAGGATATGGATTGAATTCCTCTATGGTGCAATAGCGTGTCTAGCGTATAGCCAACGGTCAGAAATGCTCAGGCATGGAGCCCAAGACAGTTGCACTCAGCCCAAGACGTTTATGGACGTTGGATGCGCGCTAGACGCCAGTTGCTCCACAGAGGATCCAAATCACACAGAATATATGGGGTTGTGTGATTGTGTCTAATTAGAGGAAGCTGGAGAGGAGCCAAACCCTAAGTTTGTGAACAAAATGCATTTGGTAGTATAATTTCGAACGAATATATAGGAATTGATTTTTGTTGGAATCTTAGGCACCGTTTGACAACGTTTCTGCTATTTCTGTGTCAAGAAATGGCAGAAACATAAATTTCTCTATCTGGAAACGAAAACGGAATTGGAATTTAAGGTGTTTGATAAATGTCGTTTCTGGAAACGTTTCCCAAAACTATTGCTGCTATCGAATTAAAGATTGAAGCTCGATGGAGGTAAGTAATAGCATGAACTTTCTTGGACGCTACATCAAAACACAGAGTTGATTCAAATCATAGCCATTTTGAAGAGAAATTTTCTAGGGTTTCAGAAAATGGGGGAAACCTCGTATCCTACCTTGCAAAGGAGAGAACAACTTGTGGATGAAGAAGCCGAACCTTCAACTAGATAGCCTGAGTTTGAGTGATCGATTACGAAGCTTCACATACCCAACTATGATGAAAGAGTAAAGAATCAGAAGCTTCACAGACTCAATTCAAGAAAATCAAACATTTATTTAGGGCTTCTGTCGATATAGGACGAACATTCTCCTAACAACGACTGGATTAGAGAAAAGAAATTAGAGGTTGAAGTTGAAGAGAAAAAATACTTGGAATGATGTTATGCTTTTGGGAGGATAGTCAGAGGTGGAAGATTGATCGACCTCGCCTCTTTTATAGACAAACCCCTTTCTTGCTTTACAACTCACTCCTGGTACGATTTGCAGCTCTCTGGGACGAATCCATGCAGGTGAGAAGACATGACCGAGGTTCACGGGTTGCTCCAGTCGTCTTCATGAGGGTTAAGTTGAGAGGAATACCTGCTGAGGGAGTAGCAGATTTGCATATTTGTTACTATGGGAGATGCTCTCTGCATAACAGAGAAGATGAGGCACCATCTAATGTCGAGGGGGAAATGTCGGGGTTGGGTTAAAATGTTGCTTCGATCGTTGTTTCAATAAACGACAAAACGAGTAGAACTCATTCCGTCGTTTCTGTTTTTTGAACCAGAAATATAAATAAATTGCTATTTTTGTTTCTGTAATTAGGTGAAACATAACAATTTTGTCAAACGCTTTTTGTTATGAAAAACAGAACAATTTTGTCAAACGCATTTTGTTCCGTTTCTGTCGTTTCTTGACATAGAAAAGGCAGAAACACGTTTCTTAAAACATTATCAAACGAGCCCTTAGTTGGCACAAGTTTTAGTTCATCAAAATCAATTCTCTTTTCTATTTTTACTCTTATGTGGAGGCATAGATTTCTTCTAAGAAATAAAAAAGGAGACATGAATTTAAGAGTCATAATCAAAATGGGTGAATCGATTGATTTAAATCGAAGTTGATAAAGCCTAATTATCTCGATTTTTGTCCACCTGAAGTTTGGCAATCCAATCAAGGATTCTAGGATTTGGATGGAATCTAATCAATCCTGGCTGATTTAGGATGGAATCGGATTTGAATTAGCTAGGCCCAATTCAGATGTTCAGTTCTATGTTTTAAAAATTGATATGGAGTTTTTTCAGAAGAAAGAAGACTAAAAGGTTGTGTGACTCTTACACTCAGACACAGGGATCAGGATCAGGATCCTCTCCTGAGTGTTGATCAACCTGGTCTTGCCCATAGCTATATGGGAGATTGACACTTATCCAAGTGGTGATCCAATGGCTCTCAATACGACGCCTCTATTTTGATCGGTAAAAGTACAATCATTGGATCACTACTTAAACACATGTTATCGCCCATGTAGCTATGGGTTGACCTGGGTGATCAATGCTCAGGAGAGGAGCCGGATCCCAGACATAGTAGGGAGAGAAATTAGTGTCCCACCCCTCATGAGAATGCATAAATCTATTCACACTGGCTTTTAGGCACCCGACATTGTGCCCATACTTTTTCTTTCTTTTATATATATATATATATATATATATCCAAAAATGACCTTTTGATCTCAAATTTGTCTAATATAATCTATTCATATCAGTATCAATATTAATAGCTTTTATTTATTTCTTTATTTTATTATTATTATTATTATTATTATTTTATCTATCATCCTACTAAGCACCACTAATAAATGGCCAGCCTACTACATGCTAGCAGAACAAATGACCACCTTACTTCTACATTTATACACACCCACTCACTCACAAGTGTTAGATCAAACACCAAGAAATAAGATAATAAATAGACAAAAGATCCGCACGATACAAAGATTTAACAAGGTTCACACATCAGTGTGGTGTGCTACGCCCTCGGGAGAAAAAGAAGATGTTTCACTATGCAGAAGAGAGATTATACACAAACAGCGGCGAGAAAACTAGCCTTGAAACTCTAGCTCGAAAAAATCCCCCAAAATACAATGACTTACTCAACAAGATAACAATACATTATATATTTCAAGTAGCAGGTTGATCCATCGAATCGCAATCTATCCAATCGAAGGTTATTCATATTTGAATTACCACCAAAATATATTAGAGCGAGTCAATCTTTAAAACAGGTCAATAATTCAAGACAAATTTAACACCATATACATATGACAGTTCAATCCCACAACCTGAGTGAGAGAGAGAGAGAGAGAGAGAGAGAGATAGATGAATAGGAGGGAAGGAGCTCTCAGCTAATGGGAGAGGACCATGTACTGGGCAGCAGGAGCAGATATTTTAATAGGAAAGTAAGAGCTGGCCAATGGGAGGGCAGCATGAGCAGAAATTTTATCCATTTTTTCTGAAATGTGAATAAAGTTGGTTAATTACATGTTTATCTAATTTGGAAATTGTAATGCCAAATTAATCCCCAATATCTATCAACGTGATTATTGACAGTAGTGGATCAGATTCCGAACCATTCTCGTCCAATAGCCTGAAAGAGGAGTGGATTCCAGCTGTGGATCAGACATCGTACAAAATCTCTCGTACAAAGGAGGACATGATCCAACACTCAATGTCCCAATCCCTCCCCTCCCGTCCCCTCCCCTCTAGCTTGGAACTCAATAAGTTAAATACTGCTGGTTGCCTGGTTTTGCTTATAAGTAGATAGGCAGCTGTGGATTCAACAGTTGAAGAGAGAGATGGTTAATATGATCAATAGAGCAGTGGTAGCTGCCTTCTTCATTTCCAACATAGTTCTTGGGTTTGTTTTGACTGAGACAACGGCTTCGGACCAAACTCCGTCCGTCATCATCGTCGGAGCCGGCATGTCCGGTGAGTGCATGTTTTGAGTGTTGACCTAACGAAAAATGTGGGTTAAGACTTGAAACTTGAAAGTATCTCTTAACCCATTTCTTTGTTTTTGTTCTGTATGCTTCTACAGGGATATCAGCTGCCAAGACCCTATCAGATGCAGGGATAAAGGATATTTTGATACTGGAAGCTACAGATCGTATAGGTGGTAGAATCCATAAGACTAATTTTGCAGGTCTTTCAGTGGAGATGGGAGCCAACTGGGTTGAAGGAGTTGGAGGAAGTGAAGTGAATCCCATATGGACGATGGCCAAGAACCTCAAACTCAAGACTTACCATTCTGACTATGATAACCTATCCTCCAACACTTACAAACAAAAGTATATATATTGTTACACTTTGATCCCTCCTCCTCCTCCTCCTCCTCCTCCACCTCCACCTCCACCTCCTTACTCTTTATAATGTTTGTGTGATCTTCTCCATTAATGTGCAGAGGTGGACTCTATAAGAAGTCGGTGGCTCAGGCATCTTTAGATAGGGCAGACGAGGCAACGACGTTCAGTACTAATTTGTCTCTTTCTTTGTCTGTACACAGAGATGAAGATATCTCTGTCTTGGCAGCTCAACGACTTTCGAACCAGTTATTAAGCTTAACCTTAAGCTAACCCTTCTTTTTTTATTACTATTTTAAGTTGTTTTCTGAGTTTATAATATTGGTCTCTTCTCTCTTCTCATGAAGAGTTGGTTAGGATGATCTAGATAGATTGTTCTCTTGTATTTTATGGGATGGGATCCAGAGCCCAGAATCCCTAAGTAATATAGAGCTCTAGGCCGGTGGCTGCTCTACTGTGCAATAGAGACGGTAGCTTAAATTCAACATCTCGAGGCATACGTTTATGTTGAGTTTCATGTCAAGATGTTCTAGGGCATTGGATCTAAGCTGCCTCCTCTATTGTGCAGTGGAGGAGCGCGTCGGGTTTCATTGTCTCTTCCTTTGTTCTCCCTCTCCCTCGGACACACAGACACACACACACACAAAAGCTTTGAGGTCGGTGGAATACGAAGCTAGCTCAAGTGAGGGGCTGCGGCTTATAGGACTTTAGTTGCTTGTCTAAGGACTCCGAGTCCTTGGATCTGCACTGCAAATAGTATTGGATCTGTGCCACAACAGAAGTGGCAGCGCATATGTGATGGTCTAGAGCAATTCGAGGCACACACCTATATATTAGGGTCCGTGCCCTAATGCTCTAGGCCTGGTTGTCAATGTGAGTTGCCACCCTTATTGTGCCACAAAAATATGCTATAGAAAACAGAAAAAAATCGTCTGCAATTCTGATCTCGTACAATTCCGTGCAATACCACCTTTAGGGGTGACACGTGTATTAATTCCAATGCAATGGTCCAGATCTGATTTAAATGTCTCTTCACTGATTTAATGTTTTATTAGTTGTAGCAGATCTGGACCATTGTATTGATATCAATACACATGTCACCGCCTAAAGGTGGTATTGCACGGAATTATACAAGATCGGAATTGCAGACGATTTCAACCCATAGAAAACCCTAACTTCTCGAAGGAACTATTTCTGGTCTATTGGAGTTGCCATTCAATCCAGTTTTGATACAACTCATTTGAAAAAGGGGTGAAACTCATCCTTAAAACTAATTATAAAGTGTGCGGTACGGCTAGAACTAATCCTTAAATACCAACCCTTTATTTTTTCTGAGGCAGTGTTCCATCGACGCCAATCGATATGGCAGTGGATTACTACGGAAATGATTACGAGTTTGCAGAGCCACCAAGGGTTACAAGTTTGCAGAACACACGGCCTTTGCCCACCTTCACTAACTATGGAGAAGATGTATACTTCGTTGCAGATCCAAGAGGTTACGAGAGCGTTGTACACTTCGTTGCCAAACAGTTCCTTACCACCAATAATGCCAGCCTCATCACAGATCCACGTCTCAAGCTTAACAAGGTATTAATTATTAGATCTGGAGAATCTGATCCACACACATGGAATTCAACCTTTATGAGGACCTGATCCATCTTCCGGATCAGCCATCGTATAATTCTAGATAATTATTGGTGTGGTGAGCAGATTCATTCTTATACTGGCAGCATAGAAAACTCTCTCGCTTAAAAATGAATAATCCTTTGACATATGTAAGAAATGATATTGTAGGTGGTGAGAGAAATACGCTACTCGAGGAGTGGAGTGATCGTAAAAACAGAGGACGGGTCAATATACAGAGCAGGTTATGTGATGGTTTCAACAAGCATTGGTGTCTTACAGACCAAACTTATCAATTTTCAGCCAGATTTGCCAGTGAGATTCCATTAATCACATTTCATGTGTCATTGTTTATTAGTTAGGATGTGTTTGGTATGCATTCTCAAAATATTGATTTGTGAAAATTTTCTAAATACAATTTTCATGGCTTGAAATTGGAGTAGTCGTGGAAGATCATGGCCATGTACCAATTTGACATGTCTATCTACACCAAGATATTCCTCAAGTTCCCCTACAAATTCTGGCCTACAGGAAATGGCACTGAGTTCTTCTTGTATGCTCATGAGCGGCGAGGATACTACACCATTTGGCAGGTAAATTTGTTGAAAATTACCTTGGTATTAAAAATATATAATGGTTTCAATACTGAGATGAGTATGGTTGAAAAATACAAATTCACTAGGGGGTCTTGAGTTCAAGCTTCTTTATTTTTATCTACTTCTCCCATTACTTATCACCAAATTAAAAATAATAATAATAATAAAATATAAAGGTAGTCCCTTTTTTCAGAGATGTTTCATATTCCATGGCAGAGTCTGAATTTTTCCACTGGTTATCACTTAAAGAGATCAATATTGCTAAACTTGGAATTGGGATCCGGTTCAGGTCCAGTTGATTTCAACTCTGATTCAATTGGAATTGGTCGATTTGACCTATTTGATCTTCGAACCCTAGTTGAGATTGTAACATTGTTTTTATTGCCCTTCGACTTATTTTCAACAGTTATTGAAGAGATGTAAAGGGTTTTTAAAATCATTTGAAAATAATTTACCATTATGTTATTATGGAGAGTCCTTGTTAATTGTTTTACATATTTTTCAATTACATATGTGAAATGATTAGATGTTACTTTCATTGAAAAAAAAAAATGTATAATATATTACAAGAGTTTAAAAAAATATATTAAAAATTATTTGATGGCCTTAAAAATTAAAAAAAATAAAAAAAAAACCTTAACTTATATTTAGATTTTTAATTTTCTTTTGGCATAAATGTTGTTGTTATGTTGTGTAGCAATTGGAGATGGAGTACCCAGGAGCCAATGCCCTTCTAGTAACTGTAACCGATGACGAATCAAGAAGGATAGAGCAGCAACCAGATTCTGCAACGAAGGCTGAGATCATGAAGGTGTTGCGAGATATGTTCGGCAATCACATCCCTGAGGCCACAGATATATTGGTCCCAAAATGGTGGTCGAACCGGTTCTTCAAAGGAACTTTCTCAAATTGGCCCATTGGAGTCAGCCGTTACGAGTTCGACCAGATAAGGGTAAGTAAATAAAATATACTTTAATTAATTTTGATGAAAAATTAAATTATAGTCTAATTTCTTCCTTATTTTTGGAATTATAAATAAAGGCACAAGTTGGAAGGGTGTATTTCACAGGAGAGCACACTAGTGAGCACTACAATGGATATGTGCATGGTGCATACCTTGCAGGTTTGTTAATTAATTAGATAATTAGTTGTTTGATTAATTGAGTTAGTGCTAATTAATATTATTTTAATCGAAGGGGGTAGCATAGTTGGTGAACAACGAACTTGGTACGAGCCATAAATTTGGACGTCCTAAATTCGACTCCCACAAGGCACACCTTGGACCACATACACGGGGTTGTTTAATGCTCTTCACTGCTTTCAGTGAAAGTTGAATGGTTCTCATTCAACCCCGGTATGATCCAATCCATGCAGTAGTGAGGTCAGTATGGACCCGCGGGACTAGTCAGGCCGAAGGCTAAGATACCCGTCATTAGCAAGAAAAAAAGATCCATCATGAATTGGGATCTTAACTTGAGATTTAAACACTCTAATTTTGCAGGTATTGACTCTGCAAATATGATGATCAATTGCATCAAGAAGAAAATGTGCAAATTCCAGAACCTGCCTAAAGGGACTTAAGTGTGATCTTGCTCTTTCTTTTTTTTTTTTTTTTTTGGGATTTGGAGGGGAAAGGGTGTTAAGGTTGTACCATCATTTCCCATGAACGATTTTTCAGAGCTTAGCTTAATTTGCATTCTATTCTGGCAGTAAGAGATGCTCTGCATCAATTTTCTGCTTGAGGAAAGTAAAATCAATGTCTTTAAGATTTTACAATGAGATTGCAGGGTTTAGGTAAGGTCATAATGTATGCAATCTTACCTCCACTTCATGAAGAGGCGTCGGCACCAAAAGACATTAGAATTTGTATCAGATATTTGGTTATCTGGATTAGGGGTGTCAATTCGTGGCCTGAACCGGTTAAACCGACCGGGACTGATCGTTTATAGACCGGCCTGGCCCGGACCGTTTATTAAACGTGTCGGACTTGAGCCTGGCCCGTTTATAAATGGTCGGTCTCTGTTTTGCTACTTGAACCGTCGGGCGCCCGACCGAGATCGGCCTATTGTGCACCGACTTGGCCCGACCCTTTAATGATTGTAAAATACCTATTTTACCTCCCAAATTAAAGAATAAAAATTAAAAAGTAAAGACATGTTCACATTTTAAATAATGGTTATATTTGGTATCATTTATTGATTTATTGTCATTTTTTTGGGCTTGCATGAGTGGGTCGAAATATAATAGCACATTTTAAAGAGGGCCCGTTTAAAAATCGGTTAAAGCCCGTTTAACATTAAACATGTCCGTAGCCCGGTTATGGCCCGACTAAAGCCCGATTAAGGTAGTTTGATTATAGCCCGAGACCGATCGACCGAATATAAAGTGTACCATGCCCTCAATAAATAAGCCCGATTAGTTAAATGGGCGGACACGGTGTAGTCTTTGAAAGTCTTCAAACCTGATTAAGCCCAATCGAAATCGAACCGGCCCGACCGGTTGACACCCCTAATCTGGATGATATCAAAATATGCAGATACAAATCAGTAGGGAATGAAGAATTTGTTAGTATTCATTTGAATCTCAACAGCCAACTTTTCATGTCTTATTACAATAGCATGGACAAGTGAGTTCCTGTCATGTTCAAAGGATGAATGTGCCAATCAGATGCACAAACACAACTTTATTAATCCTCAAGCTCATAGTAAATGAAATAAAAAGATCAAACAAAAACAATGGGGAAACACTTTTTTTACGCCGAACATGGGAAACTCAGTCACAATAGTTTCTTCTCAGCTCCATTATTGTGAAAGCATTCGGAGAATCGGTTATTTCATGAAAAAGACTCTAGAGTAGAAGGCGATCCTCATATTTGAGGAATAGCAGTATCACTGATACTGGCTGGCGATTTTACCTTCCTTAACAATGTAATTTTGTTCAGGGAAGTCTTCTCCCTTGAAGAACCTGTCCAGCATGTCCTTGGTTCCAGCAGCATACCTCAACTGCACCAATTCCCATTTTTATTTCACAAATAAGCATTCAATGAAACAGAGAGAAGAAATAAAAGAACAAGAGGTGGGCTGATAAGGAGAGACATTCAAGACTTTTAAATACCTGAGCATCAATTGTGGTGCCAGAAATATGAGGTGTCATTGCCTGGTTTGGCATGTATCTCCATGGATGATCTTTGGGAGCTGGTTGAGGGTACCACACATCTCCACTATAACCTGAAATTATGAAGGGAAAAAAAATCATTAAATGAGGGAATGAGAAGGATGTGATAATCCTTTAGTAATTGTCCTCTAATCTGGAAATGAAAATCTTCAAATTACCTCCAATCTGCCCACTGGAGCACGCTTCAGCAACTGCCTCAGCATCCATAATTGCCCCTCGAGCATTATTCACAATCAGAACTCCCTTTTTCATCAGTGCAATCTTTTCTTTGTTAAACAACCCTCTGATACATTAGAAAAAAACAATCTGAGAAAGTTATAAAAGAACAAAGTAACAAGAAATACAAAGCTCTAGCAAAGAAAAGTGGAAAACAAGTAATTTTTCTATGCAATTTGAGATTATATAATGATATGATACATCACAAGTAAAGAACAGTTATGAGGCTCCTAAGTTGTCTATTATCGAACTGCAGTTCCAATTCGATGATCCACNTATATACTATTCCTATTTAAGTGAATAGTGACGGATGGGTCACTCAGGTGGGTGGGTGTACCCACCTGACATACCCATCCAAGAGTCAAAACTTGGGATTTTGACCGGGCTCGGACCTCGGCTCGGACCTTACCCCAAGCATACAATGTAACATACGTATATAACCTTAAAATACGGATATAATACCTGTTCTATCCGTACATAGCCTTATGATAGGTGCACGTACACGGTTTGGGCACTCCCGTCTCTTCTGGCACTGGCTCGGACTTGTCGGGCCAGCCGGTGTTTAAGGTCACCCGTGCCATCATAGCCCATAAGGAACTCGCTCTAACATCCTCTGGCTCGGTTCCTGCATGGTTAAACCGGTTCAACCGTGAAATCAGACCGGGTTTAAGAAGCGGGATATTACACATATTCCATGGCAGAGTCTGAATTTTTCCACTGGTTATCACTTAAAGAGATCAACATTGCTAAACTTGGAACTGGGATCCGGTTCAGGTCCAGTTGATTTCAACTCTGATTCAATTGGAATTGGTCGATTTGACCTATTTGATCTTCAAACCCTAATTGAGATTGTAACATTGTTTTTATCGCCCTTCGACTTATTTTCAACAGTTATTGAAGAGATGTAAAGGGTTTTTAAAATCATTTGAAAATAATTTACCATTATTTTATTATGGAGAGTCATTGTTAATTGTTTTACATATTTTTCAATTACATATGTGAAATGATTAGATGTTACTTTCATTGAAAAAAAAAAAATGTATAATATATTACAAGAGTTTTAAAAAATATATTAAAAATTATTTGATGGCCTTAAAAATTAAAAAAAATAAAAAAAAAAAACCTTAACTTATATTTAGATTTTTAATTTTCTTTTGGCATAAATGTTGTTGTTATGTTGTGTAGCAATTGGAGATGGAGTACCCAGGAGCCAATGCCCTTCTAGTAACTGTAACCGATGACGAATCAAGAAGGATAGAGCAGCAACCAGATTCTGCAACGAAGGCTGAGATCATGAAGGTGTTGCGAGATATGTTCGGCAATCACATCCCTGAGGCCACAGATATATTGGTCCCAAAATGGTGGTCGAACCGGTTCTTCAAAGGAACTTTCTCAAATTGGCCCATTGGAGTCAGCCGTTACGAGTTCGACCAGATAAGGGTAAGTAAATAAAATATACTTTAATTAATTTTGATGAAAAATTAAATTATAGTCTAATTTCTTCCTTATTTTTGGAATTATAAATAAAGGCACAAGTTGGAAGGGTGTATTTCACAGGAGAGCACACTAGTGAGCACTACAATGGATATGTGCATGGTGCATACCTTGCAGGTTTGTTAATTAATTAGATAATTAGTTGTTTGATTAATTGAGTTAGTGCTAATTAATATTATTTTAACCCAAGGGGGTAGCATAGTTGGTGAACAACGAACTTAGTATGAGCCGTAAATTCGGACGTCCTAAGTTCGACTCCCACAAGGCACACCTTGGACCACATACACGGGGGTGTTTAATGCTCTTCACTGCTTTCAGTGAAAGTTGAATGGTTCTCATTCAACCCCGGTATGATCCAATCCATGCAGTAGTGAGGTCAGTATGGACCCGCGGGACTAGTCAGGCCGAAGGCCAAGATACCTGTCATTAGCAAGAAAAAAAGATCCATCATGAATTGGGATCTTAACTTGAGATTTAAACACTCTAATTTTGCAGGTATTGACTCTGCAAATATGATGATCAACTGCATCAAGAAGAAAATGTGCAAATTCCAGAACCTGCCTAAAGGGACTTAAGTGTGATCTTGCTCTTTCTTTCTTTTTTTTTTTTTTTTTGGGATTTGGAGGGGAAAGGGTGTTAAGGTTGTACCATCATTTCCCATGAACGATTTTTCAGAGCTTAGCTTAATTTGCATTCTATTCTGGCAGTAAGAGATGCTCTGCATCAATTTTCTGCTTGAAGAAAGTAAAATCAATGTCTTTAAGATTTTGCAATGAGATTGCAGGGTCTGGGTAAGGTCATCATGTATGCAATCTTACCTCCACTTCATGAAGAGGCGTCGGCACCAAAAGACATTAGAATTTGTATCAGATATTTGGTTATCTGGATGATATCAAAATATGCAGATACAAATCAGGAGGGAATGAAGATTTTGTTACTATTCATTTGAATCTCAACAGCCAACTTTTCATGTCTTATTACAATAGCTTGGACAAGTGAGTTCCTGTCATGTTCAAAGGATGAATGTGCCAATCAAATGCACAAACACAACTTTATTAATCCTCAAGCTCATAGTAAATGAAATAAAAAGATCAAACAAAAACAATGGGGAAACACTTTTTTTACGCCGAACATGGGAAACTCAGTCACAATAGTTTCTTCTCAGCTCCATTATTGTGAAAGCATTCGGAGAATCGGTTATTTCATGAAAAAGACACTTGAGTAGAAGGCGATCCGCATATTTGAGGAATAGCAGTATCACTGATACTGGCTGGCGATTTTACCTTCCTTAACAATGTAATTTTGTTCAGGGAAGTCTTCTCCCTTGAAGAACCTGTCCAGCATGTCCTTGGTTCCAGCAGCATACCTCAACTACACCAATTCCCATTTTTATTTCACAAATAAGCATTCAATGAACCAGAGAGAAGAAATAAAAGAACAGGAGGTGGGCTGATAAGGAGAGACATTCAAGACTTTTAAATACCTGAGCATCAATTGTGGTGCCAGAAATATGAGGTGTCATTGCCTGGTTTGGCATGTATCTCCATGGATGATCTTTGGGAGCTGGTTGAGGGTACCACACATCTCCACTATAACCTGAAATTAGGAAGGGAAAAAAAATCATTAAATGAGGGAATGAGAAGGATGTGATAATCCTTTAGTAATTGTCCTCTAATCTGGAAATGAAAATCTTCAAATTACCTCCAATCTGCCCACTGGAGCACGCTTCAGCAACTGCCTCAGCATCCATAATTGCCCCTCGAGCATTATTCACAATCAGAACTCCCTTTTTCATCAGTGCAATCTTTTCTTTGTTAAACAACCCTCTGATACATTAGAAAAAACTATCTGAGAAAGTTATAAAAGAACAAAGTAACAAGAAATACAAAGCTCTAGCAAAGAAAAGTGGAAAACAAGTAATTTTTCTATGCAATTTGAGATTATATAATGATATGATACATCACAAGTAAAGAACAGTTATGAGGCTCCTAAATTGTCTATTATCGGACTGCAGTTCCAATTCGATGATCCACAGACTATAATGAACTATTTTCTACATGTGTGAGCATGCACAACACACAATCAAACAAATAAATCATAGAAATAAAATTTAGGGAAATCTTGACCTTGTTTGTCTTGTTAACTAGGAGTTCAAAACACAGACCAACAAAATATGCGTCAAATAAAGGAGGAGGTTTGGGTACAAGATGAAGACCATACTTTGTTTTCTCCGTAAGTGGCATGTTAAGAACAACTACGTCACACTTCGGAAGCATTGCATCAAGATCCTCCTCAAACTTTGCTCCCGTCTGAGCCTCCAATTCTGGGTCCATCTTGATCCGATCATGATAGAGGACATTACAGTTGAAAGGCTTCAAGCGCTGAAGCAAAAGTTTACCAATACGTCCTGCACCAACTGTTCCTACTGTCTTCCCTTCAAGGTCATATGATCTATACGAAATACCCGCAACATTCCAATCCCCATTAACCACCTGATTGTAACCAGCGACGAAATTCCTTACGAGGATCAGGATTCTCATGAGCTCATCTTCTGCAACTGAAACAACATTACTTCCAGTGACTTCTGCAACAGTTAGACCAGCAGCAGCAGCTGCTTTTAGGTCAATGTGATCAGAACCAACTCCAGCAGTTAAAAGAAGTTGTAAATTTTTGGCTTTTGCAATCCTCTCAGCAGTAACATATGCCGGGTGGAAAGGGGTTGATATTAGAACATGGAGATCAGGAAGAAGCTTTTCAAGTTCTGCAACAATCATTCAGGAAAAAGCATTAGTTACTAAGTTAAAGATAAATAATGATCCATCAGGAAGGAATTCCATTAAGGGACAAAATATTCTAAGGAATTGCCGCTTAAAATTATGGAATATACTTATACAAATATACAACTTGCCCTAACTGTGTGGTGCTCACATTGTTTACATGATCATTGAGAATCATTATCAATGGGTTCCCCTCAAGGGCATTAAAAAGATTCACCAGCCACAAGTTAATCCTTAAAAAGTTAAGGATTACCGAATGACTGGCCACTTTTCTATAACCTGATCCAATTTTAACATGCTAAATGACTTCAGACAACTCTGGGGAACTCAAATCAGGATCCAATTGACTAATTTCTGAGGAAACCAGCTCATCATTCATAAAAATCCATGCTGTTTTGAATTCAGTCGCAATGAATTACAAATTCTTTTGTACCCTAATGATGTCATTTCACATTTTCTAGCATGGATCAAATATTGTTTGATGCACTCCAAAGGTTGACTTGACATAAACGAACACTTTGTTAATGCAGGGACTATTTCATTATAGGAATTTTCATTAAAATATCACATATTTCAGGTCATCCAAAGCAATAGCAAGCAAAAATAAATAAATCCAGGCAGCAAATATATTGCATTCTTACCACAATCAGGCCCTTCTTTGTCATCAGTGACTATGTACTGATGGCCTTTAGATTCCAGCCACTCTCTTATGCCCAAAGCTGTCTCCACATCACCCATAAAGTCGGGATTCAGAGCGGCATTCTCGTTAGCCTTGTAGAAAACTCCCACTATTTTCTTGCTTTCAGAGGATGCCTGTGTGCGACAAGAAAGGAAGCAGAATGAGTAAATCATACATAATGAAATGCATAGCTTCAGTTGAACTGTGATGGAATAATAAGCTCATGAACCATTAGGAAACTCAGTCATTCATTACTCATGAACCCAAATAATAAAAAAGGAGCTAAAGTCGATTCAACATCATGCAAATGTAATTAAACCCATTAAATTTACAGTGTAAAGAATTGTGATCTTTGTGGGATTAGATATTGAGTTCCAGCAGAGTATTTGTTAAAAATAAATAAAAAATCTATCAATGGCAGTAAATATGAAAACAATTTTCAATAAAACCCTGTCTAACAGATATGTTATTTCTAGATACAGAGCTTGCAAGGGATTTGCAGAGACTGCTATATTAACATTAGATACCGGACAACTCAAATGTGGGTTTGTTAAAGCACTTCAATAAATGTACAAAAATGGAGAAAAACAGACACACAAGGACCATCTTCACCTCAAGTATCATCATCTCTTCGGTCCGTAACCCATAATATTACAAGAAATTAAAAGAAATTTTGTGGGTATTGTGCTTGGTAGCCTATCAGGGCTTATAAATTAAGACCATGGAATACATCTCCGGCCACCGGAGGAGGTAAAAACAATACATGCAGTTCATGGGTAAGAAGGGGAACGGATGAAATTCCAGAATAGAACCAAACCATCAGTGGAGAATCTCAAGCTAACTAAAATTGTGTTTAATTATTGATTCAATAACTTCACAATGATGAGGGAAAATGGAAGAACAGTAAAACCATAATAAGGAAACTGGAAGAGCATTTACTTACAGCCATTGCTTTCTCTCTCACGGAAGAAAATGAAGAAAATGAAGAAGATGGATAAGAACTTCTCAAACTTTGAATGCTTAGAAAGGTTTGGATGCTTTGGTCTGCAACTCTGTCTCTACTTATAAGGAGCTTACGCGCCAAAGATAATGACGAGAAATTCTCAGCAATTCTCTCAGTACAAAGACCGTGACGGCATGCTTCGGATTCGTCAACCCCGGGTGAGCTGGCTAGTTCATCCTATCAAATCAAATAACGAAGAAACGTATAAAAAATAAATAATTAAATTACTAAAATACCTCCTTAAATTGTATGAGTTACCTTTGGGTGATATTCGAAGGTAACTCCATTGTGAAACATCCCTCCTGTGATGTCAGTCGTGACTCCGTGAGAGAATTGTCTTTTGTTATTTTAGTTGTGGCTTTTGGGACCCTTCTGGGCCCGGTCATTATTACACGTGTACCAATAAAAATAGAAAACACCTCCATTCATCAGTGGACCATCTTACCTGCCATGCCCGGGTCGGTTCAACCTGACCGATTCCATCCTTTAGTCTCCTCTCTTTTTCCGTCTTTATCAACATGATTTTAATTTAAAACAAAAAGGAGAAGGTTCTACAAGTGGGCAGAAGGTTTATGATTAGGTATTCGCAACGAAGAGATGGAATGATGGTATAAATTATTTTATGTATTCAATATCATTGAGGGTAAAATTGTCTGATATGACCAATATAGTTTGACACTTCATTTATCTGAACTGATATCAGTACCTAATGCCTAAAATTGTCGTAAGGTTATCCTTTTTTCACCAATCGATTCTGAATTGATTCGTTTTGACAAGGATTTAGTTCATGGTATCAGTTCATATCGGATGATTTTGCTTGAAAATTCTGACACGATTTATTTTTACTAATTTTTCTATTTCTCCCCCTCAAATGGTCCCTTGCTCTTTGAGGGATGCGAGGGGGACTGTTGGAATTGTTGGATGGTTTATGGATGTTGACGTTTAGAGGAAAAAGGGGTGAGATGGGGTGTAAGAAAGCGTGACGCACTCCTCAGTCCACACCGCATAACCCCACAACAAAGTGAAGTGGTAGGGAAGTTCTACTAATACTTTGCTACTTGAGGTGGGTGTGTGTGGCTTCATGCACAACAGTTTGGCCATTCTAGAAAGGGTCAATCTTCGATCGCATGTCAACCGTTGGTTCAGAATTTGATGAAAGTTGAATGGACCACTTTTGTAGATTCATGATTACCAGATGGACAACAAGGTCCGCATGTTTATTGATGACTTGTTTCATGTCCTTCACTCTTTCCATGAAGCCAAGAGCTGGAGAAGGCATCTACTAAGACTCTTAAAACTTTTTAAGCTTCTCATAATAAATAATTTTAAATATTAACAAAAAAATTCTGAAGTTACATGTTTTTTTTTCTTAGAGGATTCCTTAAAAAGTAACATGATTCCTACACCATTGTAGAGATCAGTGATAATATAAAATCATCACATGGGTAGGATTTTAACTTTTCATCAGATGTGAGATGTAATTTAGCTATTAACTATGTTTGGGCGCAAGAACCACGTTACTTTTAGGCCCCTTTTTTTCTCTTTTTTTTTTTTAATGCAATATTAAAAAAATAGAAAAAATGGAAAGCACGTCTGATAGAACTAGATTATGTTTATACTCCCACAAAGTGAGTAAAACCTTCATAATGAAAATGAAAAAAATAAAATTTTCTTCACTCCTAGAGAAAATTGACTTTGCAATGGCCCCGACCTTGCTGAAATACTATTAGCATGAAACTCCCATGAAGTGATAGTGGTCTTAAATACAACCTAAGAGGAAAATGAATCAGTTGCATTTGGTCTTGAATGCACGAATATCTTTTTTTATGTTCTTAATATGTAGATCAAATCATCTAATAAAGAAGATCTAACGCTATGGTCCCCTTTAATTTGTAATCGTGAGTTCTTTCTCTTTTTTTTCCCCACTTTAGTTGTTGATTACTCATGAAAAGAAATAATTTTTATTATATATGCATTGACTATATGTAATTTGTCTTTTAATTATTATAGTAAGTAATAAGATAAAAAATAAAATAAATTTCTTTTGAAAAATAAAAGGGAAATTTTTTTAGGACAACTGCTTCTCTATGACCTTTTCCCATATATTGTTTAAATTTGTCTCTCCATTTCCATATAATAAAGGAATTAGTTGCAGAAGCGCTATCTGTGAAGTGAAAGTGTTATTAAATGCAGACTATGAGGACATTGTAGTGGTTGCATTTGGCATTGAAATTATAAATTGTTCTTTTTATATTTTTTTATCTGTAGATCAATGCAATGGTCCCTTCTAATGTGTAATTGCCCATACTTCTTTCTCTTTCTTATCCCTTTTTCGATTCGGTGATCATTCATAATAAGAAAGAGATTTTTATTATGTATACACTTGCTATATGAGATTTCTTTTCTAACTAATGCAACAATAACAATAATAAACAACAGGAAGAATAAACAGAAATTGAAAATTTTTTCTTTTTAAAAATTAAAAAGAAAATCTTTGTTTCAAACAAATACTTTTCTATGGCATCTTCTATATACTATTCAATTTGTTTCTTCATTCTATTATAGAGATAAGGAATTGGTAATTTTCCTTCTTCTTCTTCTTCATTAATTGTTTTATCAATTAACTATTCCACATGTAACTACTCAATACTTATTATAAGTCAAATAATCAGTAAAATAATCGTCATATTAATCCCTGTACTAAAGAAAGAAAGAAAAAACAATATCCTCACTTTGAAGAAATATAAATCATTTATTGCATTTTGTGAGTGAGTGAATTTGGTCAATGGTGGATCCAATTCGGATAACCATTGTAAAACTTATAAGTTTTCCATGGGAGAAGTAGTGCTCTAACTATGTTGCACCAAATTGCAATTCCATTAACCATATCTACTGTGTGGCAATTTAGATGCAGCACAAATTGTAGTGATATTATCATTTGCTTCCTATGGTGTACAAACAAATATAATTTACTTATTTAAATGATATTGTACACTTAAGTAAATACTTGTAGTTACGAAAATGTATCAAAATCAAATTAGGTATCCTTGGTAGGATCACTTAATATAATCCCATCACTTGATAGCAGCTAAAGGGGGGAGGGGGAGTGAGAGAGAGGTGATCTATCAGTTAGAGCAATTTTTATCTCCTTCTATCTATTTCTACTTTTCTTCCTCCATTAAGAGTGAGTTAGGGTTTTGAACCCTAGAATGGTAAGGAGATTTCTTTTATTGTTGTTCTTAATATACAATCTTTGCTAGAGCAATATTATTGTCTATCTTGTGTGCCTCTCAAGGTGAGTGTTGTATTATCTTTGAGGTACTAAGCTTGCAATACAAAGTATGAATCAGAAAGGATTGAGCATTTGAGTGCGTTGGGGAAGGTTTGGGTTCGATGTTAGAATATATATATATATATATATATTTTTTTTTTCTGGCATGTGGTGAACATCTTCGTCTAATCTCCAATGGATTTGGTTTATTCTAATAAACTAGAGCCCAATATTTTCTCTCTTGATGGACAACTCTTTTGGAGTAGAGTGAGAACCCATACTTGGCCGAGCTTAATTTTAACTTTGGACGAGGCTACATGACTCTTCAATTGGTTTCTCTATTTTTTTCTACTTGACATGGATCATAGATGACTTACTTGAGTTAAAACCTAGTTTTCCAACCATGTATAGTATTTTTTTTTTTTTCCTATTATTAAGTATGCCTAATAGTTGAATTGGTTAATATGCCAATGGATTCAATGTAGACCTTATCAATATACAATAAAAATGATTAAATCCAAATATTCTCATTCATAGAATAAATTCAAAAAAACATATTTTATACGTTTAAAGAGTTGAAATGGTTTTAGAAAAAGGAAGTGGCTAATTCATTCTCACTTTTTTTTTTTTTTGATAAGACACACTTATATCTTCCACATGTCAGGTTAGATGAGATTGAAATTATCTACAAGTAGACCCCAATGTTTTCCATTTACTTGACAAATTCTAAGATAAATACATAATTTGAGTTTCCCAAGTAATGAAATAAATTCTATCCAAAAAATAAGGCTTAGATCATTAAAATTTGATACATCTATAATATAATGATCCGAAAGGGTCCCAAAAGCCACATATAAATAAAGGGTCAAGGAACGATACTACCCTTGACACAGTGTGTGCCTGTGTGGTTTGAAAAGACGCTGTGAAGAAAAACGCCCCGCGCCCTCATCCTTTTCAAGAACCCTGTTTCTGGTCGTCGCGATGGCGTTCAACTCTCCTGTAAATTAGAAAAAGACATCTCTCACTGAGTTAGGGGTGTCAATTAGTGGCCCGACCCGACTAAACCAATCGGGATCGACCGTTTATAGACCGGCCCGGCCCGGATCGTTTATTAAATGTGTAGGGCTTGAGCCCGGCCCGTTTATAAATGGTCGGTCTCGGTTTTGCTACTTGGACCGTCGGGCGCCAGACCGAGACCGACCGAATAATGCCTGACCGAGACCGGCCTATTATGCACTGACTTGGCCCGACCCTTTAATGATTGTAAAATACCTATTTTACCCCCCAAATTAAAGAATAAAAACTAAAAAGTAAAGACATGTTCACATTTTAAATAATGGTTATATTTGGTATCATTTATTGATTTATTGTCATTTTTTTGGGCTTGCATGAGTAGGCCGGAATATAATAGCACATTTTAAAGAGGGCCCGTTTAAAAATCGGTTAAAGCCCGTTTAACATTAAACATGTCCGTAGCCCTGTTAAGGCCAGACTAAAGCCCGATTAAGGTAGCCCGATTATAGCCCGAGACCGACCGACCGAATATAAAGTGTATTATGCCCTCAATAACTAAGCCAGATTAGTTAAATGGGCGGACACGGTGTAGCCTTTGAAAGTCTTTAAGCCCGATTAAGCTTGACCGAAATCGAACCGGCCCAACCGATTGACAACCCTACATTGAGTCACGACTCTGACATCTCAAGAGGGGTGTTTCACAACAGAATCACATATGATAATCACCCAATCCAGATTCCAGGGGTTATTTTCTTAATTTACAACAAATTAAATACCTTTCTTCGCCATTTGATTAGATCCTCACCCAGCGGGTGATGTCACATCCAATTAAAAAAAAAAATCCGAGAAAAGGTCACATCCCATGAATCCGAAGCATGCCCCATCAGAGGAGTCAGGGTCGTTCGTTATCTTTGGGCGGCGCTTAAGCTCCTTATAAGTAGGGATAGAGTAGCAGAGCAAAGTATCCAAACCTATTAAGCATTCATCCTTGACAACTTCATCTGCTTCATCTACTTCAGTGAGAGAGAGAGAGAGAGAAATGGCGATGATGATGAATGCTGCTGCGTCTGTCATTAAAACCTTCGCTTCTATATCACCTATGACCAGAGCCCTTCATGTATGTAACTGCTCTTTCTAATTATACTGTTCTTCCATTTTTCTCTCAACATTGTGAAGTTATTGATTCAATACTTAAACACAATTTAGTTAGCTTGCGATTCCTTATTGGTTGTTTGGTTTTATTTGGATGGCTGAAATAATAATCTCACATTGAAAGTGGGTAGTCAACATAGAGACTTACAGATACGACCCTCTTGTTAACGGCTAGTTTTTAGGATGACTTATACACAAGTCTCAAACAAGTGGTAATAGAATCAAGTTTCCCTCCTTAATGGCTAACTTTTGAGGATGAGTTCTATCCAAATCCCTAATAAGGGCTAGTTTTTGTGGATGAATTCTACCCAAATCCTAACAGCTATAGTTGTTTCTTCCTAGGGATGGTTCAACAGCTTATTGCATCAATTCTAATGAAGCTAGGCATTTCATTATGTATGGTTTATTCATTCTGCTTCCTTTCTTGTCCCATACAGGCATCTCCTGGAAGCAAGAAAATAGTTGGGGTTTTCTACAAGGCTAACGAGTATGCCTCAAAGAATCCCAACTTTGTGGGCTCTGTGGAGAGAGCTTTGGGCATAAGAGATTGGCTAGAATCACAAGGCCATCAGTACATTGTCACTGATGACAAAGAAGGGCCTGATTGTGGTAAGTATACAATATGTTTGGTTTAGCTGATCTGAAATATGTGATATTTTACTGAAAAATCCTATCATTATTTTTCTTTAACTTGTTAACTAATGCTTTTTTTTTTTTTTATCTGATGCAGAACTTGAAAAGCATATTCCTGATCTCCATGTTCTAATATCAACCCCTTTCCACCCGGCGTATGTAACAGCAGAGAGGATAAAGAAAGCCAAAAATTTACAACTTCTTTTAACTGCTGGAGTTGGATCTGATCACATTGACCTACAAGCTGCAGCTGCTGCTGGTCTAACTGTTGCTGAAGTCACTGGAAGTAATGTTGTTTCAGTGGCAGAAGATGAGCTAATGAGAATCCTCATCCTTGTACGGAATTTTGTCGCTGGTCACAATCAGGTGGTTAATGGGGATTGGAATGTTGCTGGTATTTCTTATAGATCATATGAACTTGAAGGGAAGACAGTAGGAACAGTTGGTGCAGGACGTATTGGTAAGCTTTTGCTTCAAAGGTTGAAGCCTTTTAACTGTAATCTCCTCTACCATGATCGGCTCAAGATGGACTCAGAAATGGAGGCTCAGACAGGGGCAAAGTTTGAGGAGGATCTTGATGCAATGCTTCCAAAGTGTGATGTTGTTGTCATCAACATGCCACTAACAGAGAAAACAAAGTATGGTCTTCATCTTGTACCCAAACTTCCTCCTTTAATTACTCTTGTTGGTTGTGTTTTGAACTAATAATTTGCAAGAAAAACAATTTCAGAGCCTCAGAACTCTTCTGTATAATATATTGTGATGTATCATATCATTATATAACCTCAAATTGCAGAGAAAAACTGATTATTTTCCAATTTTTGTTCTCAAAGATTTGTATATCTTGTTACTTTTATGACTTTCTCTGATTGTTCTTCCAATGTAACAGAGGGATGTTTAACAAAGAAAAGATTGCAAAGTTGAAAAAGGGAGTTCTAATTGTGAATAATGCTAGAGGGGCAATTATGGATACTGAAGCAGTTGCTGAAGCATGTTCCAGTGGACAAATTGGTGGTAATTTGTTGATTTGCATTTCCAGATTATGAACATAATATGTTATCATTTTCTACAAACAACTTAAGGAAGAACAGATATTGGATTACTATTTCTGGGGATTGCCTTTAAACAGATATTGGATTGCTTTTGTTTGTTCCAATTGGTCAAATTCTATCGCCGTCCTTTTTGAGGCGCCGGGGGTTGTTATGGAATCTGTTGGAGGTTTAATCTGATTTTGTTCTTTTCCATAGCTGCTGCTGTACAGTTTTGGAAGAGGGGGGGGGGGGGGTGGGTCTAAAGGATTGTCACATCCTTCTCATTCCCTCATTTTTTTCTTCTTCATAATTTCAGGTTATAGTGGTGATGTGTGGTATCCACAACCAGCTCCCAAGGATCATATATGGAGATACATGCCAAACCAGGCAATGACACCTCATATTTCTGGTACCACAATTGATGCTCAGGTATTTACAACTCTTGAATGCTTCTCCTTATTGGTCCATCTCCTGTTTTTTATATTTCTTCACTCTGTTTCATTGGATGCTTATTTGTGAAAGAAAATTGGGAATTGGCGCAGTTGAGGTATGCAGCTGGAACAAAGGACATGCTGGACAGGTACTTTAAGGGAGAAGACTTCCCTGCACAAAATTACATTGTTAAGGAGGGTAAAATTGCTAGCCAGTATCAGTGATTCTGCGCTTCCTCCAATATGTGGATTGCCTTCTACTTGAGAGTCTTTCAGAATAATGTAGCTGAGAAGAAACCATTGTGACTGATTTCCATATTCGGCATAAAAAATGCTTTTTCCCATTGATTTTGTTTAATCTTTTCATTTCATTTGCTGTATGAGCTTTGAGGATTAATAAATTTGGGTTTCAGCATTTTGATTATCACATACATCATTTGAGCATGAGAGGAACTCACTTATCCATTCTAAATCGTGATCAATTAGTCCGTTTAAATCTTGATTGGCCCAATTACATTGAGCCCAATTATGAATAAAAAATAAACCGACTTCCTCAAATAGAAGCATGTTTCTGGCTAGTCTATGAAACTTGACTACCTAACTAAGGGGAAACAATTTGGGCTCTTCAATTGGTGGGGACCGACTAAGCTAGATCGAAACTCACCAAGTCAGACTAGTTGACGGATCTGACTCCCCTCCAACAACTTGGGCATCCAATGACAATCAAAGGGTTGGGAGGAGTTGCACACGCATCCCAACACCTGCTAACAAATGGGGATGAAACTTGGCTATTGCCTGGGTTGTAACCAAGTGTCTTCACCCCTAGTAGCAGCAAGGGGAATGGAATCTCAGGGTTAGTGATGGAAAATTCCACCTTATGAGGGTATTTTCAAACTTGTCTCTGGGACTCCATTTTCTTAGCTACAATCAGGGCAACAACGAATTTTGTCCTTTTCAACACTTTGGGAATGCATTAGGGTTGCAATAGAGTCGGGCAATATTAAAACCCTAACCCAACCCTAAATCCCACTGGTTGGGCCCAAGCTTGCCCACTCAGGGCCTAAGAACTTCAACATAGGGCCAACCTTGTAGGGCTCAACATAGCCCAAGCTCGCCCTGATTGGACAAGGTGGGGCTAGGATTTCCCTAATTGGCCCAGGCCCTAATTTGCCATTTAGGACTAGGTATAGTCTGCCCCTGATTTGCCAGCAAGGGCTAGATATATGCTAACCCTGACCCTACAAAATATGAAATAACTAAAAATTCATTTAACTTTGCATCTAAATCCCTTAGAATTGGAAAATACAGTAAAAATTAAACCTAAAAAACATCATTACATAAGAAATTTAAGTGGTTTATACAATCATGGTGGATAATTGTTACCAAACTTAAAGATTGACCATCAAACACTTCATAAATCAGGGTAAAAATCAGGATCAGGCTCAAGGCAGGCCAGACGACCATTACTTGCACTAACCCTGAGAGGGCCAAACCGGCCCTTAAGGTTAGAATTTTTGGGCAACCTATGCCAACTAGGGCCACTAGGGCCAAACTTGCATCCATAGAATACATGTCCAATTCCTTCCAACTCCCGGATGAGTTGTTAAAAAGTCGATGATCTTATAAAGGATCTTTTTCCCTAGTTGACACCCATAGACTACTCACGGCCCCACACTTCCAAAAATCTCACATTCTACGGTTCTACCCCTATGGCTGCAATCTAATCTGCACCATCGCCGTATTACGCACGGGCGTGTTGAGAAAGCATTGCCCAGGCCCCAGGGGGCCGCCAAGAGTTATATCATATCATCATCATCATATGCCGATACATGCATGGGTCCACCACAGTCCATTCGCCATCCGGCAGTTCGTGTCTGCGACTTTGCGTCGGTTCAGTTCAGTGACTTCACTCACAGACTCACAACCACTGTTCTTTTTTCTGCAACGGTAACATCGCGCACTAAAGAGGGCCGATTTTCCGTCTATCAGAAAGTTAGTCTATGAGAGTACGGGTACCCAACTGCACATATATATAAAGCGAAAAGAAAAGCGTAATCTCAGTTCATCAGTGTCGGAGTCATGGAGACGGAGAGGCTGCGACCAACAGTAACTCAGCGCGAGCAGTGGGAAGTGGAAGCGAAGGTTTCCGATATTTATCAACTCTTCAGTAGTGTTCCTCACCATGCCCAAACTATAATGTAAATTTTCTTATGATTTCATATTTTCTAGGGTTTCTTTCGAGTATCGATCTTGTCCTTCTTCGAGAGATTATGCTTTTTCTTTTCTTGTAACTATTGGTTCTGTTGATCTACTCGATAGGTCGGAGCTTCGTCGTGATAAGCACCTGGATTTTGTCACCAAAGGTCTTGGACGACTTGGACCTAGCTACTGTGTGTTGGACGCGAAGTATTTCATCTTTCTTGTTTATTTAACATACTGTTTTGGGATCTGAATACATGTTTAATTGTTTATTTTCAGTTGAGATTTACCGTTCATAATCTAGTTTCCTTGTTAGTGTAAGTGGATGAAACAATCTCACATGTGATGCATCGTCGATTTAGCATTCATTTTCAATTGTGCAATGAATAGAGTTCTCCTGTAGTTTTTTTATTTCATAGTTTCGGTGAGGCACACGAGAAACTCAGGTTGATGTGGAGAGAATATCTGTTTAAAGTTTGGAGCAGGCTTTGTAATTTGTATTTGCTCATGCTTCCATTGGATTTCAAACTAGATTTTCCGATACAAATAAAAGGGCCATTACCTAGTGCTGATCCTTCCTATGTTGGGTCTTGGGAGGGGTGAGTTTGGAGTTGGTTCTAATTTTTGGATTTTTTGCGCAAAGTGGTTGCCCTCAAGACTGGAACCTGGGCATTTTCCCTGCCAGTCCGAATCTCTTACCATTGCTGTATGCAATGGCCCCTAAGATCTCCAATACAAATAATGGTTAAAAATTTTAATAGAAAGGAAAATATTTTTTGTATTGGTATGAATTTAATATTAAGTGAAATTATATCTTTCACTCACTTATGCGTTGCTCCAGTTATATTGGTGGATTCTGTTGAACCTGTATAACTATGATTCATCTTGTTTCCAAGTATGAAATAATTTGTAGTCTGCTGTTAATCTTGCTGATCTGTCTCCCACCTTATGGGCTTGCTGCAATGATGACATGATATCCAGTTTTCCATTGATACTGTTGAAGAGAAAACGCATGAAGTATGGTTTTTATTTTTCAATCTTTTGGTTTAGTTGCTAGAGGGGAAGTTGTATCATGGAAGGAATGCAAAGGTTGCATGCTGTAGCATGTGTACATATTCACATAAGTTTGCTTGTCCCAGTCTAATGTAACTTGTGCTTTTATTTAACCCATTATGAAGCCCTTGTACTTTTAAGACATGAATAGGAAATAACATTTCAGATAAATTCATTTATTAAACAAAATAGCCAATTTCATCTTAAAAAATCAACTAAGTTATCTTCAGAAATTTTATGTTTACCTGCTTTAGTTGTTGCAACTTTTCCATATATAGGAGTATTGCATTCACTGAGTTTTCCTTATTTTCATACTAATGAATACAATAAAACTTGGTTATAGCCGACCGTGGCTCTGTTATTGGATCCTTCACTCAATTGCTTTATTGGGAGACTCCGTTGACTCTGAATTGGAGAACAATTCTATTGACTTTCTCAATCGTTGTCAGGTTAGAAGTTCGAAGCTGCATTCTTATTACTTGATTATGATTTGAAATTCTATTTTTCTTTGACTTGATTTAGAATTAAATTTTCTTGCTACCGTTGATTTCTATCTCTGTACTGAATGAGAAATTGATCCATATTGGGAGTGGTTTGTGCTCCCAACCACGACGCTCGACCAGAATGGCTGTAAAGGAGAAGCTACGTCAGCATTCATATAATTAACTAACATTACAACTGTATATTTGTAGTATTTCTGGGTGAATTATGGAGTACTGAAGCATTAGTATTGTAGAAATTAATTTCTCATATGCTTATTTTTGGGGTTTGGCCTCTCCTATGCAATATAGCTAAGTGCTTTTAGGTTTTGAAATATCATTTCAAACATCGTGATCATTAAGTGAGTAGTCAGTTCCTTGAATTGTGTTGTCATCAGATCAGCAAGTTGAAGATTTTTGGGTGGTAGACTGGGGTTATTTGAACTTCGCTCGATGCACTCTGATACCAAATGATGAGGTCTGGTGACAGAATCAGAATTTTTACTAGATAGGATCGTAGGGAAGTGAGAAAATAAAACTAACACCGAATTATGCACTGTTTGTTCCTTATGATCAGCAACCAAACACCTTTCGGAACAAATATGTGAATGACTCCAAAAAATTACAGGAAGAATGAAAAGATAAGAGGGACATGAACAAGGCTTCTCACCAAAGTGCTGGTTAGAATCAACCCAAAACAAGGATATCACCAAGCAACTCTGTATCTCACAGTTATGTGTGCGAAGCCAAGATTTCATTCAAATTATGTTATTCCATTAGCTAGCTTACATGCCACTCCTTTTATAGAGTGGATACAAGGGTTCTAAACTCTTATGGGGACTTCCTCCTAGACTTTTTGACCAATTAATGAAGTTTACATTTTCAAGGTCTTTCACAACTAACAAAGAAACTGACCTATTAACTGAAATAAAACTTCACTGCTTGAGATACCAATTACAACTAATTAGTTAATGCTTTTCTTTTTCAGCACATATTATTACTCTTTAAACAACTTGACTAAATCTTGGGCAGTTGGGCTGGAATTGATTGATATCTTTTTCAGCACACATGCATTAATTACTCTTGACCCATCTTTACTGGAGTTAAACTGAAAACTTGGGATAGAATATGTAGGACTGGAGGGGAGGTCTGGATTGAACCAACTGAACTTGGTCTAGGCCTAGTTTCTCCCTTCTTGCGATGGTACTGTTGGAATAGAATATATTGGCATCAGGAAGAGAACTCCTGAGCCTCAGAGAAATAAAGTTGCCAACTGCTGGATAAGAGCATGCGTTGAAGAAACCAAATCAAGAAAGTAATGTTGGATCTATAACCGCAGGCTACTCTCTCCATTGCTAGCACATCTGCATGGAAGTGGTCTGAATGAGATGTGTACGAAATGGAAGCAAGGTAATAGTGGTTAATTTGAACATATTTGCTTTGAGGGGGGGGTGGGGGAGGGGTAGAAGAAAGGATAGATTTAATAATGAAAAATTGTGAGCCTGGCTGTGAAAGTGTTATTCTTGAATCTAACCAAATCCACCGATTCATTAGTGTGAGTGAGGGAGGAAGGTGAAGGGGGAAAGGCTAGAGCCAATAACTGGAGGTTAATTTGAACATATTTGCTTTGAAGGAGGGGGGGGGGGGGTAGAAGAAGAATAGATTTAATAATGAACAATGGTGAGCCTGGCTGTGAAATTGTTATTATTTTCTCTTTCTAACCAAGTCCACCAATTCATTAGTGTGAGTGGTGGGAGGGAGGTGAAGGGGGAAAGGCCAGAGCCACCAACTGGAGGTTAAAACCAGCACATTAAGCAAACAAATAATATCTAATCATTTGAATCCTGCCTATTCCCTTCTTGTCTAGCGCATCTGCTTGGGGGTTTGTGATCTGGGTTTCCAGATGTCTCCAAAGTTGAAGTGAGAAGACTGATATCATTTTTTCTGTTAGGGTGGTGGGGGTGGAGAGAAAAAGACAGATCTGATCAGTGAAAATTTGTGAGCTTTTTGTTGACCATCCTTATTAATCGGTTCTTGTGTTGCCTCAATGGCTATAGTATTCTGATTCTAGAGGAGTCTTATGTGCAAACTACTTAATTAATTGAATTAGAAAGCAATTGGGACTGTTGTAGCATGTAAGTTTTACCTGAAGATTTTGAGGCCAACGTCATCAGCTGTTAGTTAGGATTTAGTATTAGCTGCCAATTTTTTATTAGATCTAATTAAAATCTCTTGACTTCTTTAGTTTCTTATATTAGCACTAGGAGTGGCTCAAGAAGTTCTTAACTGTAATTTTTTTTTGCATTAGGAGTAGCTTAATGACAATAGGTATTTTAGTTGCTCGAGTTTGTGGCAAATTCAAACAGAACTGCTTGATGAGAAAATTTGAGAGTTTTGTGATGTGGTTCAGGTCTGGAAGTCCCACCATGTTTGGGTTCTGTATGAGACTTGAAATGTCTTGGTTATTTTATATCTTAGTTAATTGCTACAATTGAGTTATGGGATCAAAATTCTTGTGTTACTCAGCATGATGTTTCAGGCGTCATCTTTTACCTCATGTATGCCTGTTGATTTTAATTGCAAAAACTCTAACTACAATTTGTTGAATATCATGGCATTAGTTGTTGTTCTGGGTATAAGCCAAAAATTTGTGTTTTTCATCATTTTATATATGACATTTTTAAGCTCTGCTTTGTCTTGTTATATTCATGCAGGATCCATGTGGTGGATATGCTGGTGGGCCTGGACAGGCAAGTATATATCTGCTCTTTGGCAAACTAATCCTCGTGTCATTGTCTTTGTTAAGAACATTTATGTTGGAATAAACCACCTTTATGCAAGGTTCAAAATAACTGGTTTCGACCCTTGGGGAGACCGAAATTTCGTTTGAAATCTGATAAATTTCGAGGAAACCAGGGAAATTTCCCAGTTTGGTGGAAACTTTGGTTTTGACCCGGAAAATGTGTTTTTTTTTTTCCTGTTTTTTGTGTACGACTTATTTTAGACTTTTCTAACCCATTCACATATTTAGTTTCAGAGGAAAAACACCTAAAGTCATACATGTGATGTTGACCAAAGTTTGCTAATGTACGTTAAGTCGTAGATTGAAATTATACTACATAAAGTACAAATATAAGTTACTAACTAAAAATGTGAAATACATGATTAAAAGTTTAAAACAAACAAAACATAATGTAAAGGAAAATAAATAATAATATTACATAATTGTGAGTTAATCTCTCAAGTCGCAACTCTCAACTCTCAACTCTCAACTCTCAACTCTCAACTCTCAACACTCAACACTCAATTCCAAGTAGTGCCAAAAAAAAAAAATTAAAAAAAAAAAAAAGGGTTTTTGGGGAATATGGGATTTACTTTCTTGGTCCAAGCTCCCTTCCTTAGGTAGATTAGCTATGAATGTGTAAAATCCAAGCTTAGAATGAAGATTTGATGGCACAAGGGCGAAATATTGAGTGTTTTCTCAAGTTTCTCACTTCACAAAGAAGAAATATGGAGAGAGGGTCGAAATTTTGAAATGAGAAAAGCTTGGCTTCCCATTTAAGAAGGTTTTATAAAGGCTGGTTCAACCCAAATGGTCGAACCCATCGGTCTACTAAAAAATTCCCACATTTTGACCGAAATTGGGAATTTTGGTCGATACTGGTCGAAACCAGTGACTTTTAAAAGTCACATGGTATTTGGTATCGGAGTCCTGGGATACCGTGAAAATGTGGGAAATTTCGACGGTATCAGTCGAAACCATGAACCATGCGTTTATGTGCCACAACTCTCACTTCATTCTCTCTTTTCTCATATGCTTATTCTCAATTTACTTCCTATCACATTTTTCTCTTTCCCAAATTCCAGTTGTCCCTTTCTTTCTCTCTCTATCTCTACATGTTATTTTGGATAGAATTTCTGTCTATATTATTTCTCTTGCTACATGTATATAGAGGGAGGAGAAGGGAAAGAAGGGATTTGCGACTTGCGAGAGAGAGAAATACAACAATAGTAGGATAATTGAAAAAGTAGAAGGACAATGTAAAGGACATTTGGAAAAAATTGTTCGTCACCCCACAAGATTTGAAATACTCTCTGGTGATGGTTGGGGGTCTCTTGTTCTAAACAAATTCAGGGGGTTGAAATTTTGAATTGTCTTGGGAATTCGAAGAAAATCTTTGTTAGCAAGTCAAAGCATCTGGATGTGTTCAGGGCCTTCCCGCTGAATGAGTGGTGTGTCTCATATTAACTATGGAGGAATTGTTGGATCCTTTTCCAATCCTATTGGGTTTGTGAATCCAAGTGCAACTGAGACTTAAGCTATTCAAGGACATCTTAAATTGGTTAAGTTAACAGTATGAACCTGGTTCTGATTGAAGGTGGCTTGGTTGAGTGCTCTTAACTTCTCCAGTCTTTTGATTGGGAGTAACTACTTGAGTCCATTGTTGAAGGTGGTCTCTGACTGTCTGTAGGCCTAAGTATAGGAGAAATATTCTTCGTTTAATCTTTGAACAAACATCATCTCTCCCATTATATATATAATATTAAAGGGAAAGCAATGGGATTAAGTCACTCATAATACCCTGCTGATGTCTTCCATATTTTCTCAGTGGAATTCTGGTGTATGGCCTCCTCTCTGTGGATAGGCTGGTATTATAGGTCATCTTGTTTGAGCTTTTGACTTATTTCATGTACATCAACATTATATATTAGCTGATTACCATTACAAACAGATCACTTCTTTATGATCTTTTTAACAGATTATTATTTCCTTTTGGGTAGGTAAAGATTAGATCTTAATTATTGGTTCTTTCATTTATGTCTTTTACTGACATGCATGTACCTCAGATACCTCATCTTGCAACAACTTATGGTGCTGTAAATTCACTTCTTACTTTGGGTGGTCAGAGGGCCTTGTCATCAATTAATAGGTGGTTAGTCATACTATATATTGGCTCACCTTTTCAGTGGTATTTTTTCATGATTATCTTAAAGTGATCTGATATAATAGCTCTGTAATGTTCCAGAGATAATATGCGCACATTCATGTTGCGGATGAAACAGCCATCGGGGGCCTTCAGGTGTGTCATCTTCTTCAGAGTGATTTGGATTGAATCTCTGAATTTTTTATTCTAACTGAAAGCCTGATGATTCAATACCTTCCCCTCTTCAGTGGAAATCTATACAAACTTATTTGTTTGTTTATTACCCTTCTGATTTATGAGGCCCATGTTTATCTCCAAAAATCTTATATTACTTATGTACTTTACCAATGATAGTGGAACTTATGTTGTCCTGCTTACACGGCTTGTCGGCTTTAAAGCACAACTGAAGCTAACCCTGGCTTTGTATGTTTTTATCAGTCCTGTAAAACTGTTTTCCTCTTCTCTGGCCTTTCTTTCAGAAGGCACATGTTTTGCTGGTCTTGTTTTCCATCTGAACTCCAGTTTTACAAAGAAGTTGTTGGAGTAAACTAGTGTATTTGTTTTTATGTTAGATATGAATGCTTAATTTGATCCACATCTTTATTACAGTACAATTCATGGTTTGATAAGGTTGTCTATGTTTTGATTGAGATAGTTTTCTGTTTTGGCGGTTGTATACCTATTCATTGCTTGTTGGATCATATTATCATTAGTGTTTATACTGGACTTCAGCTGTTTCATTGTTGTATGTATCTCAACAATCAATTGAGCTGTAGCTTGGGCTCACACATTATGTTGGAGTGGTCTGTTCTGCTCTTTGATGGCTCTAATTGCCATGGATCAAAAAAGTTTGGTGTACTAGCAGATTTGTTGGTGTTCTCATTTTTGTAGGCTGCCATAACACATTCTTTGCAATGAAGGTTGTGAATGTGTTCCCTTGAAAGTGGATTACTATGTTTTCCCAGGGACCAAAATTTATTTTTGCGTGCTACAGGGTAAAGAATCTAAGGTGGTAATATCATAGGACAAAATATACCTTATAATTTCAAAATTTTACACTGTAATGCCTTTTACAACTCAAGATTCTTTAATGGTGTTTTATACTTGTGACCTGTTTGCATTTTTTAATTTTGGACCCCCAAAGAAAAATTACTGGTAATCTGTTCTCAAGAAACCATTTGTAATCCTCTTTAATATGATTGAGTATTAGTGAACATGGGTTTCCTTAATTTTCAAACGTAATTGAGTTTGTGGGGTCAACCCAGCTTAATGTTTCTTACACTAAGGAAGAGGTGTGTGGAATATGAGGGTGGTGGATTTCAGTTTATATTTTAATTTTACGATTCTTGAAAGTCCTAGATTTGATCTATTAATGGTGATTTTATCAATGTGTCCTCATTTTTCGCATTTCCTTTTATTAGTTAAGAATTGGAATTCTGACATTTTTGACAAATCAGAACATGGCCTGTATTTTTAAATTATTGCCTCATGTATTTACATACTTCCCTTCTTTTCCCATCAGAATGCATGATGCAGGTGAAATTGATGTTCGGGCTTGTTATACTGCTATTTCTGTAAGTTAGCTGTTCCCTCCCCCTCCCTCCTTCCCCCTCACCACCTCCCCCCCAAAAAAAAAAAAACTCGGATATTATTGTATTATTGTATTTGTATGTTTTGTGATTATAAATCGAGTTTCAGGTTGGCATATGTTTCTAGAAGCTATAAAATCAAATTGTCTGGATAAGACATTTCAGACACAACTGCATGCAGTACCTAGATGGCTTGAAATTCTCAGCACATAAAGGAAGCCAACAAGTCATTTTGTTTAAGTAAATTAACCACATTTAACTCATCTATATGCTCTGTAATTATTATATTTCAATACTATTTTCACTGGATTGATTTATGACAATAAAACATTAAATAGAATTCATATTTTATGTGAATAACTTTGCTTATGTTGTCTTAACTGATTTTTCCATGGCATGTATGGACATGTCTACTCCATATCCTGGTGCCGATTAGCAGATACATTTGTACATGCCATAATGCAGTTGGTGCTATTTTTGGGTTATGCTGATTGTGTTTTGGTTCTCTATACTTTTGGATGGCATGGGATTATCTATAAGGGTTGTCCCCCGCCCACCCCCGCAAAAAAAAAAAAAAAAAAAAATTCATCATTTTGATTTGCACTATATAGATTGGTGCTCGTCCTAACTGACCCTTAGTACATGGAATAAGATCGATCGGAAACCAGAATACTCAGCTGCTCTTGGATTATAGTTCAATAAACCATCTCTTGATGATAACATATTTCTCAACCTTTTTCTTTCTTACATTTGTGGACTTTTGTGGCTTTATCTCCTTTTGACCAGGTTGCTAGTGTTTTGAAGATTTTGGATTATGAGCTGGTGCAGAATGTAGGAGATTATATCCTAAGGTTGGCATAAGTAGTTTGTTTGCAATTTGTTTTGCATTGCAGTTGCAATTTATTTTCTAAGATAATATTTGGACCTTCCCTCATCCATCTGTTATTTCTTTTTCATATCTGACTTGCAGCTCAACATGGCTTAGTTGTCTATAGAATTTCCTTGGAGTTCTACCCAGATGCATCTAAAATTGTCTTTTTATACGCGATAATTAATGCACTAGATATTTTACCTACATGGATCATTCTCCTTAAATGTCTGTCAACTTGTGTATAAACTGATCAAATTATCGTCCTCATTTGCATCATCCTTGTAGCTGTCAGACATATGAAGGTGGTATTGCTGGAGAGCCTGGTTCTGAAGCTCATGGTGGGTATGTTTCATCTCTGGGCAAATGCTTGGCTTTGAAGTAAATTTCATGTTTTTCATGTTTCTCTGGTGTTCTATTTGGAACACTTTAAAGTGTTCTACATTTATATACTTAGGGAGCAATTTTCTGTTAAAGGAATAAAATAAAAAAATTGGTTGATTTATCTGCAACTATTTAGGTTGCTTCATCTCTGTATACTGTTTGATTTTTGTGTTTTAGTCTTCTGCATTTCTGTCTTCATTTTCTTGTGGAAAACCTCTCAGAAACATGAACATTTGTTGCAATAGGTACACCTTTTGTGGCTTAGCAGCAATGATTTTGATCAACGAATCGGATCGGTTGGACTTGCCCAGTCTAATTGTAAGGGAACAACTTCTCTTATACGTGGTGCTTTTGTGTGGAATTTTCTTTTAGCGTTCCTTGAATGCAATATCTTCACGTGAACCTGCATAATGGTTTAAAATATTCATGTAGTTGAATGCGTAGGTGATTCTAAATTTGCACTGGATCAGGAAAGATAAGCTTTAAGCTGCGAGGGAAGCAAGAAGGCAAAGAATTTGCCCCTTCCTAGTTTCGATTTCAGATAAATTGGCAACTTCCTCTTTTAGAATCTAAGAGAAGTATACTGGATTTTGATAATAAAAAGACCAATAGAATTCAATATAAGCAGAAGAAATATCTAACAGATTCTCTAGTATAGCAAACTGATTTTTATACTTTCTAATAGCAAGCATAATACATGAAAATAATAAGTTTAAAGAGAACATGACTTATATATATATATATATATTTCAATTACAGGATTTCACACTTCAATTCAAACTTTTCTCACTTTACTTACAAGCACACTCCAATAAGAGAAAACGCAAACTCTACTCACTTTATTATAAGCACTCAAGGCTGGAAAAGAAAATGCTAAGATTTCTTCGTGCCCTTTCAAGGAGAGGGAGCTTCCTTTTATAGATAGCGGACACCAAGAATTTCTTGAATTTGGTTGAGAGATGCATTGATGGGTCTTGATGGAGTTGGGGTCGAGAAGGCATCAAACCAACCAGATGTGACCTTTGAACAACTAAAGATAAGGTGTTCTTATCACAAATTAGGAATACCTAATAAGGTGTGAAGCAATTGTTGGAAGCTGATAAGCTTCAGGCGAAAGTTATATTATTGTGTAGTCCAGCTGGGTTACTGAAAATAAGCTATGAATGAGATTCTCTAGCATTCCACGTGGGATGGCCCACTGTTTTCTAGAAGAGTCTCAGTTGGGTGAATTATTAAAGCGTCCACCCGTGACACTCACTATAATGCGCTTATAGTGCTGCGTGACGCATGTCAAGATGTCAGTCTGACTCGAATGGCACTAGATGTGGATGCTTGACATCTGGCAAGAATCAGAATAGCGTGTCTGATTATCACGACACTGGGTCAAGGTGTAGTGAGACTTCTTTTTTTTTTTTTATATATCTCAAGCCATTGAGCGAATTGGCTTCCGTCATCCGAAAGAGGAAGAGTCGATGCAGAGGAGGATGATGACAGGGTTGGGTCGTCGGGCTGAATATTAAACCTGATAGCGGTTAAAATTCACTCTCGGATCTGTTCATCAGATAAATATAGAAGACGACGCCTAACAGTGTTGAAGATGTTCAAAAAAGGCGTCTGGGTTGCCGTTGTGGATGCAAGGAACATATCCAAACTAATGCCCTTTTTAGGCACAAATCGCGAACTAGTTAAAGGTGAAATGTCGAATTTATCCCACCATTTAACCATAATATGTCGTTCTAATGTGAGAACATAATTCTATTCTTCAAATTCATCAATAGTCAACTGATACTTCTAAGGGTGTTAATCGGTTTGGTTTCGATTTAAACGATGCGGATCGGTTAGGTTCACATTTATTTGACTAAAACCACATAACCGCACCATTTACTAAACGGTTCTACTTTCTGAAACCGTGACCGTTTAGTAAACAGTTTCGGTTTCTAAATGGTGCGGTTTCTAAACGGTGTCGGTTTCACGATTTTAAACGATTTTGGTTTCGATTTATTCCATACGGTTTGTAAAACGGTTTACAATCGATTTGATATAACTTGCAACCATCTCTAAACTGAAGATCATAAGCTTATCAAAAAATAATTGGCAACCACAAATAAGAGATTCTATATTAACGATGGTATGTCTTAATTTGACAATCTAGTACTATTTCTTTGCATGGTCATTCTCAAACATTTAGAACTAATATCATACAACATCCAAATCCAGCCTTCTACAGTATAAAATATTAAAATGACAGGTGGTTCAGCCAAAATACCCCATCTATGATAACATAATAACATAGTAACATATATGGGTTACAAGTTCATGATCTAAAGCCTAAACTTGAACTGAATTGCAATAAATCATACCAAAACAGGATGGACACTTAATTTAATTGTTAATTGTTATACGGATTACTGCCTTTTCTTTATTTAATTGTTATACGGATTAATCGGATCGGTTTAAACAATTTAAACGGTTTTAACGGTTCGGTTTAAATGGTTTTGCGGTTTCAGTGTAAATGGATCGGTTTGGTTTCGGTAAACGGTTTCGGTTACAAATTCACATCCTTAGATACTTCCATTGAAGAATCCAGGAAACTTTGTATAAGATAAAGAATTGGACGAAGAGAATCCGGGAGTCCAAAGGTTGATTGAAATTTTTAAATTTAGTAACAGACTGTTGAAGAGCTGAAGGAAGGAATTCCAAAGGAGGTAGTCCCCAGGTGAAGAACCATTGTAAAAACCAGTTCGGAACACCTAATAAGGTACGTTGAAGATGAAACTTCACGAACCAGGAATGGATTTCATGGTCATTCTGATATAAAAATACAATGTCCCAAGCTTTTAACATAATTAGCATAATCATATGACTTGAGTTTAAGGCCAGAGATGAAATTCTCGTTTAAATGAGGGAGAAGATCCATACTCACGATCCCCTATGATGTTTATTATATTGAGCTTCGAATAAGCCCTAACATGAGAACTTCGATGGGGAGTGCTGAATATGAACACTTTGAGATTCTTCAAGGATTCTTTCATAGAAATAACGAGTTTTATCACCAAAAGATGGATGGAGATGGTCGCGAAGGTAAATGGTGGCAAGTTCTGATGGGGTGTGGTGAAGGTGGATGTTTTCAATGGTAATGACTGGGATAAAATTTGTTTCTATGAATAGAGAATTATTAACAGCCTTATTTAAGGTTGTTGAAGGAGTCTGAATTGAAATAGGAGTGGATGCTTCTTGTAGTTGCCTAAAAAAAGAGGAGGCAACTTCTTCATTAGGAGAGGCAGGGATTATAGCCTTCTACTTAGGAGCCCTGTAAAAATTCTCAGGTTAGAAAATCAGGTAAACTGTTAGTATCTCATTTAATGAACTCAATATCATAATCGAAAATAGAAAGAAGCGACTGCCATTGAGCAAAGATTTGTTTGGAGGCCAGATTTTTAACATCTTTCTCGAGGACATCTTTAGCCGCTTTGCAATCCACCCGAACAAGAAATTTTTTATTAAGAGGATCACTTTAAAATTTGGTTATACACAAAACAAGGGAAAGAATATCCTTTTTTATTGTAGAATATTTTTGTTGGGTTGAATTCCAAGTGCCTAAAGTAAAACGTACTAAGACTTCTTTTGGAAGATTAGGACATTTTTGTTTCAAGATTCCTCCGAATCCGAATACGGATGCATCTGTTTCAACAATTTTAAAACAGTCAGGTCATGCTAAGTTTAAACACGGAAGCTCCTTTGTTTTGAACTTTATTTTACTGACAACATTAGTATGCACAGATGTCCATGGGTCAGGTTGCTGTTTTAACCTGTTAAATAAAGGTTTGGCATCATTTGTTAAATCCTTGTAGAATTCAGCAATGTAATTAAGGCTACTAAGAAACCTTTGAAGTTGAGTTTTATCTGTTATTTCGTCAGGAAATTTATCTGCAAACTGAATCGCTCGTTCAATGGGAATAATGGAACCAAATGAAATAGTGTCCCAAAAAACGAACTTTAGTTTGAAATAGTTTTATCTTTTTAGCTGAGACAGCTAATCCTGCTTGGCGAATAACAAAGAGGAAAATATTAAGATGTTTCCAGTGTTGAGCAATGTCCTGGGAATAAATAGGGGACATCAGTATTATACGCAATTATAAACTGCGAATATTGATTAAAGATTTGATTCATAATATTTTGAAATTCATAGGGAGCATTTTTAAGGTAAAAAAGCATGACATTTTATTCGTATTGACCTAATGGGACAACAAAGGCTGTCTTATAACTATCATTTTCTGCTATTTGAATTTGCCAGTACCCAGATTTCATATCAAACTTAGAGAATACGCTTGAGGCGTATAGTCTATTGAGAAGGTCCCTTTTATTAGGGATAGGTTACCGTATCCATTTAAGAACCTTATTTAAGGGTTTATAATTGATTACAAGTCTGGGTGCACCTTGTTCAATTTTGGCATTATTATTCACATGAAAGGCAGTGCAACTCCAAGGAGATTTACTGGGTCTAATAAAAACCTTTAGCAAGGAGTTTAGAAATCTCTTTCTGACAAGTTTCCCTTAAATAATCAAGCATTTGAGCTGCCTGAGCTTTCGCGGGAATTCGGTTCTCGGAAAAATCTTCATAAGAGATAGTGACGATATGCGTTTTTCGAGACCAAAATGCAGTAGGGATTTTAGAACAAACTTCATTTTCAAATTGAGCTTGAAAGTTTTTAACTCTAGCTTGAATTGTAGGATCAATTTTTTGTTGAATGCTCTTTTGTTGGATTTCAGAGGTTAAAGAACATATAAATTTGTCTTTGGACTGAATTTGAGTCCGAATTTCATTCACCATATGAACTTTAGGGGGTTCGATGATGAAATGAAAAGTGATAGGGTGATTATTAATCACTGAATGAAGACCAACTGTGTCTATCCGTAATGGATACAACTGGGACAGGAATGGAGTGCCTAGAAGAACAAATTGAGAAAGTCCTTTTATCATTATAAAAGGGGTCTTTAGGCAGTATCCATTATTACAGATAGAGGCAGATGGGAATTTATACTCAACCTGCATCCTAAATCCATCAGCCTTAACTAGTTTTTGAGTGGTCTTCTCAAAGTATTGAGAAGGTACAAGCCCTTCGTTAATACAGTTTATATTTGCGCCTGAGTCTATTAAGGCGATAGTTTTCTGGCTAAATTCTCGATTGACAACAATATCAATTATTATGTGCCATCGATGAGTTTGAACCTGTTGAACAGTAAGGATTTGAGAATCTTCGGGAGAAATTGCAGTAGTAGTTGCAGAGGTACTAGCTACTGTATCTTTAGTTGCTAGTAGGTCCTTAAAGGAAGTTTCTTCTTCGAAGTCTGGCTCAATCAACTGGTGTTCATTATATAGTTCAAGAGTCTGTATTCTTTGCTTGAGACTTAACTTTAGTTTTAACTTCGTTGAGATCTCTTCGAAGTTCCTGAACAGTGGGTTCTCGGCTTTGAGAAGTAGCTTTAACCCGGTTGATTATAGTTTTAAAGTTATAATCTTTCACAGTAGGTTGTGTGGCAGGAACTGGGCAAGACCGAGTGTTGTCATTTACTAAGGTAATGTATTCATGTAATAATTGGGCCTCAGTTGCTGGATCAGTAACTTGGTCAATTGCTTTTAAGAGAAATGATTCTTCGGTTGAAAGAAACATTAAGCCATTTTCTTTAAGCATTGCCTGATAGGGATCACAACTACAGTGGTGAGTTTGGCTTTTAAACTCAGATAAATCACTCTCAAATTCAAGCTGAACAATTTCTTGATCTGAGTCAGACTCGGTGTCGGATTCAGGCTTGGACAAGCTAATTGAGCAAGACCTTTTCAAGATTTTGCTTTAGAGAATCATCAATCTCTAAGGCATTGATTCTTGCTTTATTTCGACATTTGTTTTGATAATGTCCTACTTTTCCACACTTGTAACAAACAGGGGGTTTGTTATTAGGAAAAAAAATTTTGAGGACGAGATTTTAAGAAGCGTTTCTTGAAGAAGCGCTTAGGTTTAGACCTATATTGCTTAGCCTGATACTTTGGCTTAGAAAACTTGGAGAGTTTTTTTATGAGTCTTCTTATTGCTTGGAAGACGAATCTTCTCGTAACCAAATTGCTCACAAAAATCTCCTAATTCTCTGACTCCAGCTTGTCTTTCTTTCGACAATTGTTTCTTTAACTTAAGGTCTGAGCAGAATTGAAGACTTTCATTACAAACTTCGGCAGCTAATTCCCCATAGGTGTACTGCTCGAAGGGAATTGTGCCATTGTGCTTGGTTTTAAACCTATACCGAACCTTTTGAGCAAATAAAGGGGGTAAACCAGAGAAACTTTTCTTTCCAGATGGCATTGTTGCAGTCATCTCTAATAAAGACTTTAGCAAAAAAGACATCTATACCATCTATAATGAGATAGTGTAGGACATCGAAGATTCATAAGTTGTTCTCTTGTTCGATCAACTAAGATTTCAGCTGGTCCAAAATGGAGGTTATAGTGTAAACCAAAGTGTTTGCCGCATCTTCTTGATTAACATAGATTGTTCGTTGGGCAAAAGTACCATCAACGAGTTGTTCAGTTTGATTATGCGGAACATTGGTGACAACATTAAGGATTTGATTCCGAACTTCTTCGGATAAATAGAAATCCCACCAACCGCAAAGTTAGCTAGAAAATCCGGTTGCTATCATTTTAGCAACAGCCGAATCGGTAGTTTGATAGTATCAGTTGACTACTGATGAATTTGAAGTATGGAATTATGTTCCCACATTAGAACGACATATTATGGTTAAATGGTGGGATAAATTCGACATTTCACCTTTAACTGGTTCACGATTTGTGCCTAAAAAGGGCATTGGTTCGGATCTGTCCCTTCATCCACAATGGCAGCCTAAACGCCTTTTTTGAACATCTTCAACATTGCTAGGTGTCGTCTTCCATATTTATCTGATGAATAGATCCAAGAGCGAATTTTAACCACTATCGGGTTTAATATTTAGCCCGAAGACCCAACCCCGTCATCCTCCTCCTCTGCATCGACTCTTCCTCTTTCGGATGACGGAAGCCAATTCGCTTAACGGCCTGAGATTTATAAAAAATAAAATTAAAAAATTAAAAAAATAAAAAAAAATAAAAAAATAAAAAAGAGAGAGAGAGAGAGAGAGAGAGAGAGAGAGAGAGGAGAAGAAGTTTCACTGCACCTTGACCCAGTGCCATGATAATCAGACACACTATTCTGATTCTTGCCAGATGTCAAGCATCCACATCTAGTGCTATTCGAGTCAGACTGACGTCTTGACATGCGTCACGCAGCACTATAAGCGCATTATAGTGAATGTCACGGGTGGACACTTTAATAATTCACCCAATTGAGACTCTTCTAGAAAATAGTGGGCCATCCCACGTGGAATGCCAGAGAATCTCATTCATGGCTTATTTTCATTCGCCCAGCTGGACTACACAATAATATAACTTTTGCCTAAAGCTTATCAACTTCCAACAATTGCTTCACACCTTATTAGGTATTCCTAATTTGTGATAAGAACACCTTATCTTTAGCTGTTCAAAGGTCACATCTGGTTGGTTTGATGCCTTCTCGTCGCCAACTCCATCAAGGCCCATCAATGCATCTCTCAACCAAATTCAAGAAATTCTTGGTGTCCACTATCTATAAAAGGAAGCTCCCTCTCCTTGAAAGGGCACGAAGAAATCTTAGCATTTTCTTTTCCAGCCTTGAGTGCTTATAATAAAGTGAGTAGAGTTTGTGTTTTCTCTTATTGGAATATGCTTGTAAGTAAAGTGAGAAAAATTTGTATTGAAGTGTGAAATTCTGTAATTGAAGACCATATATGTAAGTCATGTTCTCTTTATAACTTATTTATTTCATGTATTATGCTTGCTATTAAAAGGTATAAAAATCAGCTTGCTATATTAGAGAATCTGTTAGATATTTTTTCTGCTTATATTGAATTCTATTTGTCTTTTTATTCTCAAAATCCAGTTTACTTCTCTCAGCTTCTAAAAGAGGAAATTTCCAATTTATCTGGAATCAAAACTAGGAAGAGGCAAATTCTTTGCCTTCTTTTGTTGGGGAAAATTTAATTTTGTTAAAATGCATAAGGAAATTGTCTGATTCTGAGTTAAATTAGATAGATGATCTTTCAATCTAGTCAAATTTGGTAACCCTAGCAACTCTCATATGGCAAACTTGGCTGGGTCCATGTGATATTTATGGTTCTTAATATAAAATTGTCATCTAGAGTTGAAACTTGTTGATAACAAACCTTACGCATGATTTAGAAGGGAAAAAAAAGAAGTGTGGGGGGAAGAACCCACAGGAGGAGATGGCCTAATATGGTTCTGAAATTCTGTGTTGACCTATCTTGCGTAGGTTAAACAAAGTATCACCATTGTCCTTTATTAATATAATTTATTCATGTTTCTTTAGTTAGCAATACTCTACTTGAGTATGTGCACTAGGGTCGAAGTTGCTTACTAAATTAGATTATGCAGATCAGGAGCTTTCCTACAGGGAAGTTAGCCAAATAATTTATCATTGTGTGCCCCAGATTTAATTTCTCTTGCAACAATTAGGGATTCGTGAATATAATCTTCTATTCTAAATTTCTAACAGTCATTCTGGTAACAGAACTGGGTAGCATTTCGTCAGGGAGTGGAATGTGGATTTCAGGGGAGGGCAAATAAACTGGTTGATGGGTGTTACTCCTTTTGGCAGGTAATATTCTTCGGCATGTGCTCTGGTTCTCTTAGTTCTCTGCCAATCATGGCCCTAATCTCTGTTGTGTTGTGGTGTGGTGGGGTGGGTGGGGGAATCAATAGGGGGGTGTATTTGCATTAATACGAAGGCTACATTCACTCATTGATCAACAACTGAGGCCGTCAGAAGTTGGTGAAGGAAACCTGACCTCAGGGAACATAAAAACTGCAGCATCTTCTACTTTATCCAAACAGGTTTGCGGTTTGGAACTGACTTCGTCTGATGATGATGAGACTTCCCATTTTGGAGGTGGAGGTAATATTATTTTGATCACTAGTTATTGGCACTATTCTAAGAGTTCCCCTTATCTTATTCTGTCAGATCTGAACATTTTGTGCTCTGAATCTGTTGTCACTTTTGCAATCATCTAGAGATTTTATAGGCATTTGTGTGGTTCCCATTCCCTTATATGTGTGATTTAATATAGCTGATGCAGAACTTTCCGATATTGGTTACTATTTTGTCAAAGGGCGTGCCGAGTTGGAGCCTCTTTTTCACAGCATTGCACTCCAGCAATATATACTCCTTTGTTCTCAGGTACACTTTCTGGTATGGGCTTAGTGAGTGGTCAATTTTTTGGACCTTTTTGGATGTCCTTCAGTTACCTCACTGGCCAATTAATCTTAACTTGGAACCAGTCTACCAAAGTAACTTTTTATTGCCAATTTTGAGTTTTAAACCATTGTATAAACCTTTGTTTGACCAATTTTTTGTTTTATCAACATCGTATAAACCTTCAGGCCTTGGGTGTCTTTTTTTTGGCAAAGTCCAATGGGCAACTCCTGGACTTTTTTACTAGGAAGATTGCACATATTAGGCAATCTTATCACTCCATTACATGCTTCTAGATGGGAAATTGAATCATGACCAAGCCATTTTCATCTGCTGGATTGGTGGGTTCCCATGTGTAGTACTGGTTAGAGATTTCTGGCCAGACTAATGTTTAGTAGTTCATCCATTTCTTTTCAGGGATAGACATAAATCTGAATTATTATTTTGAATGCAGGTACAGGAAGGAGGGTTCAGGGATAAACCTGGGAAGCATAGAGACTATTATCACACTTGTTATTGTCTCTGTGGTCTCTCTGTGTGTCAATATAGCTGGTCTAAGCTTGCTGATTCTTCACCATTGCCAAGGTCACTGTTTGGTCCATATTCCAACCTGTTGGAGCCCATCCATCCTCTCTACAACATTGTCTTAGATAAGTATGAAGAAGCACATGATTTCTTCTCTAGGTCTTAAGATAGTGAGCATCATCTTTCTTCCTCTGAAAAAAAAGTTCACTCTAGCTTGTGTTCCAAAGTAAGTGTTATTGGAAGGTGTGTAATTATATCCTTGATTGTTAAACCCCCCCCCCCCCCACCCAAAAAAAGCACTTTTTTTATATGCTTTATTATTAGGGGGAAGAGGAAAGGGACCAAAAAAAAAGGTTGAAAATTTATGTTTGATTTTTCACTTGAACTGGCTTGGATATAAAGTAATTATGTGTTCTCTCATTAAACCTTTTATTTTCCCTTTTCTCCTCTTCTGCCTTTTTTGTTCTATTCTGAGCAATATCCTTATTAGAGACGCATGCAATATACAATCAGATTAGAGAATAGAGATATCAGTTGATGTTTTAAAACTTTGGAATCAGCAAGGGTTCGCATGTTTGATTGGGAAATGTTGAGGACATGTAAAGCTAAACGAAAACAAAATTAAATTATCTAGTGGACTCACCCTCATTATGTTTTTCCTTTTATTTTAATTTCTTGAACCTTATGTATGGATGTCGATAAAAGAAAAAAGAATTATAATAAGGTAAAAATCATGATAACACAATGTTTGATTTATGTCTCGCATTTTTATTATTATTTGTTTCTTGGCATCCAAACATAGCAATTAATGAATAGAAGGGGAGGGGGGTGCTGGCCAGGTTTTAGGCCAAAGTATATATGACCATCTCAGCGGGTGGACCCCGGTGCAATAATATTGCAACTTAGTGGTCGTAAGAAACAGTTTCTTTGCAAAGCGGGGGTAAGGCTTCCCTGACCTTCTGGCGGCTGGAGCCTCGTGAACTTGATATGCTTTTTTTTACGTATGACAATCTCAGTTGTACGTCCATACCCGATCATTGATGAGGGAGAGGAAAATTTATTCAAAGAGTCTTGTATCCATTGCAATTCCTATTACTAGGCTCCTATCTATGTGGATCTGGCGTGGGTAAGGGTGTCAATTTCAAATTGATTTTTTTTTTTTTAACAAAACCAAATTGAATCATTTAAAAAGGAACTGATGAACCGATTATTATTCAATTTGGTTTTGGTTTGGACGAGAAAATGTCACTTTCAAAAGTTTAGAACTGTTTAAATCGATAAACCACTGATCGAATACAAATAAAATAAAAACGAATTACTAAAGTTACTAAACTATTAAATTGAAACCGAGCTAGTAATAAATTGAATAATTGGACCTAATTATAAACTGATTAGTAATCGGTTCAGGTTCTATTAATTACGAAATGAAATAAACCGTTCAAAACAAAACTGAAACCAAACCCCCCACCCCCCCAAAAAAAAGAAGCTTAATTATGGGTACATTTAAAATTACATTTTTCTGGTCACAGAGTGTTTGTGTTTTACATTATGGAGGACATATTTATTACATTTAATTAAGATTTGATTTGCATTTGTATTTGTTCAGGGATATCTATATTCTGTTATGGAATATTTGGATTTGAATTCAAATAATTTGAAAATTTCTTTATTTAATTCTAATAGATATCCAATTAAAAAAACAAACAAACAAACTAGTAATCTTGAGGGTGTTTGATGATTTTACAAATCTAAAGGATGAAAAAATAATAATCATGACTAAAAAGTGAGAGACATGAATTGTGAGAGAATAGTCAGAGTTACAGAAGTCAATGATATAAATGGATAATTGAAAATCTGAATTCAATTCACATCCATATCCAATTAAGGATATTGCATATCTAAGTAAAGATTATTTGAATGAATTTGAATCATCTCTTTCGACGGGCGGTGTTGGAGAATACTAATAAGAGAGGGAGAACTCTAACTGGCAGCTCTGTCCCAGCATTGAAGAGGATCCTAATCCTCTATCCATTTATGTCTCTACCTTTCAAGTCCTAACGTTGTTTATGATTATATTGATCCTTTTTTGCCAATGTGATCCTCAATCAGAAGACCAGTCTCTAAGTCCACTTGTACGGTTCAGATATCTGTCAGTGCTGGAAGATCGACGGTTACAAATGCGTTAACTTTTATACTAAAAGCTTCTTAAACGATTTCCATTTCATATCGAGAACTCAAGAATCGAGAAATCCCCCAGATCCATCGAAATTCCAGTTTGCGAATCGGTCGTCACTTCGTTTCTCTCCCAGCTACAAAGGTGAAAATTATTTTTTTTGTTTTGTAATTCTGTGCTTTTCATTGCTCAGGGATCATAAAATGTAGTCCGATATCTGCTCGATCGATCTGTAAACTAGGGTTTTCGTATTCTACTTTATGTTTATGTGACTTGTGGATCGGACACTCGTGTTCTAAGATTTTTTGTTTCTTTGTTTGTTTGTTTGCTTGTTTTCTTACACTGCCTAGAATTTTTAAATCCATTTCTCTTTTTCTGGTTTTTTTTGAGCGGGTCTAGGGTTCGTTGTGTCTATATGTAAGTTTTTTACATCGACCCATATCCGGTCTCTGAGAGAAAATTTTAATTGACCGGTATTGATTCCGAAATTGATTTTTTTTTTAGGGGGGTTGGGGAAGATCAGGATTTGATTGCTAGCTTCAAATGCAGAAAATGTTTGAAAAATATTGAATCTGAGTGATGAAAGGACTGAGAAATTAACTTTCACATTTAAAAGTTTTTCTTATTGTTCTTGTTTGGGGATCTCTCTGTATCCCCTAATCACAAACGAATACACACGTATGCGGATTTACATTTATTTCACATTACAGTTTTGTTTTTTCGGAATTCTTTGACGCTCTTTTGATGGTTCAATCGTTGTTCTAATTGCACAATATTCCCTTGAAAGCAGGTTGGTTCCCAATTGCTTTATAAATGGCGGAAGCAAAATCTGGAATGAGGAAACCAGTGTTCACCAAGGTTGATCAACTTCGGCCGGGAACTAGTGGGCACACTCTTACTGTGAAGGTGGTGAGCTCGAAGATGGTGTTGCAGAAGGGCCGCCCTGATGGGCCGCAAGTTCGTCAGATGCGCATAGCTGAATGCTTGGTTGGAGATGAGACTGGCATAATTGTTTTTACAGCCAGGAATGAGCAAGGTAATGTTTCCCATCAATAGACACTTTACTGGAGGGTTCACATCCTGTTGTTGTGTTATTGCCTGGAATGTCTAGATCATATAGGCTCCGTACGTTTCCATTCTAAAAAGGAAGAGAAGGAAAATATTTCTACAAATGGGGCTTTACACTGTTTGTTTTAGCATAAACTGGAAGAAGGGGAAAAAAAAAAAAAGAAGGTAGGTTAAAGTTTTCATGCAAGACTGGAAAAGTGTACAACGAAACAAACTGGGCCAAAAGAAGTTTAGTCACGCACCATGGATATCATTGTCCATAATTTCTAATTTGTTTAATTCTTGTGCTGTTGTATGGTTCTGCTGCTATGGTTTCTCATTTTGCAATCCAGGCGTCATGGATTTGTTTGCAGTCTTGTTCAGTTGTTCTCCAAGCGTTTTGTGATCAGGTTGAAGTCTTATACTACTAGTGTGTTTGGAACTTGCAATGGAATGAACTTGGACAGAATCAGGGTAGATCCAGAACAAGGTTGAATCCTATTGGCTCTTTATGCCTAAGGATTTAATTGGCTTATTGATTGGTCAGATTGCTATCCAGGTCCGCAGATTCTCTCACAGAGGTTGACTGTATTAACCACTTGATTTCTTCTCTCAAGGGTAGATGGGTCCCCCCATTTCCTCTTACCTCTTCATGCAAGCAATTACTGCGATGACACGTGTTTTAATTAGTGGAAACATCATTCAAATTTACCTGTCCCCTTTGGGTTTTCCTTTGCTTGATCTTTCTTCAAAGGGCAAATGACATGGAAACTCAGGATTCCTTCCACTTAGAAATATTTGTATATCCATCCATATAAAGAAGAAAAACTACTAGTTTTAGTTGTACTGTCAAATTTTTAAGTATTGTGATTGAATCAGACATAATAGCTGATCTGTTTGACCCATTTCATATCCTGGGTTTTTAAATCTTGTATATGGCTATGAAAACATCACATCAATTTATTTGTCAGTGCAGTTGATTATTTGACCTTTTTTTTTTTTTTCTGAAGTAACAATTTTATCTTGCCATTGGGCGAAGGAAAAAGCCTAAACAGAAGTCAACAAGCTGTTTACAAACATCAAGAAGCCCACACTTATAAGGAACCTCCATACCAGAAATTGGCCTCATTTAACACTTATGCAGATTGTAGATGGAAATAGAAGAGTAAATGATCTGTTTCATGATTGAACCAAATTTTGACCAAACCAGGCCAGGTGAATGGGATTCTTTGTAATTTTCAGTTAGCTTTTTCTATGGGAGTTTTAGATTGGATTGTTAATGTAGGACATTGGTTTATTTGCTCGAGGTAGTTCCCTAGTTTACAACCGTTTCTATTTTAGATTAAGTTGGAGATTAGAAGTTCTTTTAGTTAAATAATCATGTAATCCCATCGAAGGACATTATTGAAGAATCAAATATTGAAAGCTGAGATTGGAGCTTGCAGTGTGAGTGTTGTGTGGTCTCTCTCTAACCAGTCGGATTAGAGTCTTCTTCCTTTACTAAGCCTTCTCTTTTCTTCTTTCCTCTCCATTTTCTGTTGTTCCTTCTCCCTTACTCCCTTCCTTCTCCTTTGTTCTTTGCTGTTACTGTTCCAGTGATGCTGTTGTACCCGCACAACTGGTATGATCTCCATCACTCCCTTCCCTCTCTCTCTCTCTACAATTTAAGGAGCATCATCCTTACCCTATAGCAATTCAAACTGTAGAAGCCCAGACCTGAAAGTAATATCTGCTGTGAGTTATAAATAAACTCTGGATGGTTGTTCTTTCGCTAGACCCAAGCTGCGGCGATTTTATTTCATTGTTTGATTTTTGTTTTGAAGGCCTATCAGTTGGAATCAATGGGCCAGGGCGTTAGCTACCTCTCCCACTTGAATCAGACTCTTCTACCACTGGATTTCTGATATCATTCGAAGGAGGGAGATGACTTGATGACACTGTTTTAATTGTCACCTTAATCCTTTTTCCCAAAATACCCCCTTTTAAAATTCTATATTATCCTTATTTTTTGGTTGATGCCTAGTTTACCATTATTCTTTAATTACTAATTCCTATCATATCCCTTCCCTCTTTATCTACCTTAGTAGTCCTTTAGAATTCTGGTTAATTGCAGAACTGCCACCAGCCTTATTGATTGAATTTGAAGATTTAAAAGAGGCAAGAATTTACCCTTCTTTTAGATTCCTTTTTCTTGTACTTTTTCTAGTTCTATAAATGAGGCTATTAATGGGATGTGCGAGGTCTAACCAGGAAGTTTAAATTTTTAAATTATTCATAAATGTTATTGTGGTTCCGTGGGGGTATTCTTTGTTTCCTCTCGAGTGTGGTTGAATGCTGCTGCTATTTAGTTGATGTTGGTACCACCTCCTCACTGCTTCACTTCTCCGTGCTGCTGTTTATGTTTCTCACTAATTACAGGTTGTTATTTTATGGTTTATGTTTTTGTTAGTCTTGAATCTTAGTGGTTCTTGCTACTTATCATCTTTAATTATCAGCTACATTTACATATGCGATTATTTTTATTATTGTTATTTTTTGGTTTCCTGAGTTGATCCTGATGTTGTTATTCACTTCTTTTGGGGGTTCAAGACCCACAATGCCTGTATTTATTGATTGACTGGTGGTGTTCGTCAGTGTTCACTCTTTCTTATTTGTCTGTTTAGAACTCCATATATCAAAGAATTATTTACACATCTGTGGGTTCTCCATAGGAGTAGAGATGGCTTGAATCACCATTCCAATATTCTTTTATTATTTTATGATATTTGTTGTATATTGTGTTTGTTCCAGTGGACTTGATGAAACCTGATACAACTGTAATACTACGCAATGCGAAAATCGACATGTTCAAGGGTTCAATGAGGCTTGCTGTAGACAAGTGGGGCCGTGTTGAAGTCACTGAACCTGCAAGCTTTGCTGTGAAGGAAGATAACAACCTGTCGCTGGTGGAATATGAACTTGTGAATGTTGTTGAAGAGTGAAGTGTGAAGCGGTTGCTCCCTTCCAAAAATCGAATGAAGCAAGTGAATTTAGTGTTTTTTTGAGGTTGAGGTGGGCAATATGTTGTTTTCCTGGGCATCTGGCTTTCAGTTGCCTGGACGAGTTCGCTTCTAGGAGATCTTGGAGCTACTACTACTGAAGGGAGTCCGGTCATAACTTAGCAGCAGTGGAAGGCAGCCTGTGGAACCTTACGAGGAAGATGCCAATGCATGTGGTGACAACACCAGACTGATGATAAGTCAGCTGCCCAGAGCAGTTGTCTTGGGGTGCTTCCTTGATCTTAGGGCCATAACTGTTTCTTAGTAATGAGATAATCTATATAAATATTTCACAAATGTGGTTCTTCCAATTACATGCTCTAGCATGGATCTTGCCCGGCTGTTTTGCCCAAAATTATGTTTTCATTTTTTTCTGAGACTATTACTTTTGTGCAACTGTGCATAGCCTTCATAGGTATGTTGGTCTAATTTGTCGAGGAGTATTGACATCAATTTCGCTGCCGCTCCCTACATTAGGTCACCAATGTTTTGCACCATGGAGTCCACTACTTGGTGTCTGGATTTACGACTATCATTACGACTGTATCTGCGATGTGTTTTTAAAGACAGCTCTAGCATCTGTGTGTATACCTTGATGCGGTTTGATTCAGTTGAATTTTAGTTGTTGTGCTTGTGCCTAGTACCATTGGTTTCAAGCCTGGATTCCTGTAATTGTTGGTGCTGTAGGTAGGAGTTAATGACGGAACTGGAGCATGAATTTTTGAAAATTACATGTTGCTTACGGAGCCGAGAGAATTATACAATCATACCGGACTCTGGAGCTCTTCTATGCCTGAGGAGGGGGAGATGGACTGAAGGATTTAAACATATGATAAACATAGATCTATCTCATTAGAAGAACATAGATCCATCTCATTAGTATGACAATAGTCTTGGTTGATCTAGGTTTTCTATGATAAACATAGATCCATCTCATTAGTTGATGCAACAGAAACAAGAAAGGAAAAAAGTGGACAATTTTTGGAGCGTTCTCACCTTCGAATCTTGTAGGATTCCCTAAGATTTGAGTTTTTCAACTGTTGAAGAATAGATGTTAGAGAATCAGCTAAAAATCATCAGGATAGAATTAGGGTCCATTGCCACCCTAATAAAGCATTCACTAGCACACTATTTTTGATAAAATATATTTTGATCACAATAGACTGAGACTCCATGATAGAATCACACATGCTATGCAATGGAGGTGAAGCATAAAATATCTGATTATTCCAGGCATGAAACCATATATTATATAGTTCCAGGTTTCAGTTTCAAGTCTGATTTCAATCGAAAAACTGTAATGTTTGTGTATAGTTCAAGGTTTCGTTTCAACATTTGTCGAAACCGAAATATTTCATGAAAGTTTGCAAAATTTCACACTCCATCAGTCTTCATCTCTAAATTCGAAGTAATAGCTTTTGCTCAGGGTGCATAGCCTTTCCTGTGCATCCTGATCCTATAGTATCACTACCTATGGTTCTTGTAACATATAATAAGACATGAACACCAACAATACTGCCAGGAAAGAACCATTTTTCAGTTAAGGATAGGGGGAATGTTCTAGTCTAAAGCTTCACGGATCAACAGGGTCTTCCTCTTCTGTTTGTCTTCAAGTTATGAATGGATTATATGAACTTTTCATGAATGGCCTAGCTTTGACCTTCAAAATCTGTGCCTTTGTCAATAAGTTGTTGGGATATGTCTTTAGTTAAAAACTTTTGTGAAGTGAAATTCCTAACCTGTGTTTTATGTTTCCTGTTGCTTAAAAATTCACTTTCCAATATAGGATTCTTTTTACTTTCTCATTTTTTAACTTCTTATGGAGATCACTTTTTCCTTTGACCCCATTAATGGTTTCCAAAAAGCTTAGAGAGTAAGTAGACATGGGAAAAATAAACTGAAGAAGGTGAGATCTTATGCTTAACCTTATATAAAGAAAGTATCATTTGTTTTTATGTCATTTTTTTAACTTCCAAAGACAATGACTATCAAACAACTCATAGAAAATCTCACATTTTATAACAACAATGAGGCAATAAAAGATTCTCAGAATGTAAATGGATGACTCATAGTGTAACAAAAATCAAATAAGGCCAGACCACATTTCTTTATTGTTTTGGAAGGACCTGATTTCCTCCTCGGATGTTAGGGAAGGAATGGGCACCTAGATTTATCTCGCCTGGTTTTAGAGCATGGTATTGAGATTGGTATCAATTGCTGTCAAAATCAATATCGTTACTGATATGGATTGGGTAGATTGAGTACTTTTGCCACATCAAGATATTGATATGGTTTTTTTTTTTTAACTATTTTTCCTCCCCTGTTCCAATACCATCAATACAATACTAACTCCGTATCAGCATTGGCCAATACTGTCAATCTGATTATGATTTACAATACCCAAAACCATGCTACTACATGCATGAAAGGTCAAATCGAACTGAAATTTTGTGGAGATGTAAACCTCAAGGTCTTACTCAGCCATGTGGAGAAGCTCTTAGGCTAATCGGAACATGGATATGTTTTTGGACTGAGTTTCCCCTTCACCCATGGCGTGGAGAGAGTTGTAATCCATGGGATCTAACCCTCACATTGGCCGAGAAACGTATTTTAAACCTTCGTAAATAGGAGTGATAGTTAATGATGATATTCATTGTTCTAGGAGTTCTATCATAGCATTAGATCACCATGGATGAAGAAATTCTCTCTCCACTTGGGTGAGGGAAAACTTTCTCCCATCCTAGTGGCCTATGGGAGAGGAATGACTCAGAAAAAAGAAAATAAATAAATAAATAAAAAATAAGTATTTGGGCCAAATAAATATGAGCCTAAACTTAATCCTAGTGAAGATAGGCCCCAGCCGGGAATCTATTTTGGATCTTGATTCCGGACTAATAAGAATGCTTGTCTAAAGAAGATGGGATGATTCTGGCTCTGAAAATGAAAGAAAAATAAAGGAATATAAAGGCAGCAACAAATTATCGAGAAAAGAAGAAAAGTCACAAAACCATCATACTATATAGGGAATAATAAACTGAGAGAGAGAGAGAGAGAGAGAGAGAGAGAGAGAGAGAGAGAGAGAGAGAGAGAGAGAGGGAGAGAGAAAGGAGCGGTACGACGACGCAAAAGAAAAAAAAAAAAAAAAAAAAAAAAAAAAAAAAATAATCCAAGAATATTATGGGTTATTGCGTTATGCAAAGGAAGCATTACACCTTCGCTGGCGTTGTAAGGTTTGGTATCAAAAATGAAATGTTAATTTCTATATCATAATGTCATTTGTTTGTAGAGAACAAAAATTGGAATATGACAGTACTCCTATCTTGGCATTCCGTCAGATTTTTCATTTCTAGTGTTTTTTTTTTTTCTTTTTGAAACACATCATAAATGCATCAAACACTTTATTCTATTTTTTCGTTCCTATAAAACGAAAAAACTCCAGAAATATTTTATTGGAACGTTATCAAACGCAACCTTCCTCTTCGTTTAAATTTGTGACTAATTAACTATTAAATGTACATAATACAAGGATTTATACGTGATATCTTTAGAGAGAGAGGTTGTAAGTTGTAACTTGTTAGGTTCTTGTGGGTAGCTAGAACACGCCACTGCTTATCTATCCCTCTCCTCTCATCCATTGGTGCTTTTATACTATGTGTGTGTGTGCATGTGTGTGTGCATATGTGTGCTTGCATGTGTGTGTGAAAGAGAGAAAAGGGGGCACAAGTTTCCAATTAATTTTGTGAGAATAACACCAAGATAAGGGCATCAATTGATTTGATTTTAATTCAGTTCAAGATACATGGAAATCATAATTAAACTGAAATTAATTAAAAGCTTATTTTCTAAATAGTCATATTGGTTGGGATTGAACTTTGACATCACAGTACTCACTATTGAATCCTCCTCTTCCAACCCACCAAGTTTATTTTTACGAAAGAGGAAAAAAAAAATTCTCCAAACTTAAAAATGCCTAACCAGATTTAGGATAGGATAGTGATTATAGGTATAAACACCTTCGCCTTAGATGGTTTTATACTATTTTAGTTCAAATCCTTTGCATATATGTTCACCTGAGCATAATTTACATTGTTAATACAATAATACCTGACCCTACCTGCACGTACGTGTAGGGGATCTCAACACATATTTTTGGGCTCAATTAGTGATAATTCCCACGTGAAGCTTTGGACACACGCACTTGTCAAATCGTTGAATTACTCATTACATGTGCAAAACTAAACCTTAATTTATTATTTAATATGAGATTTATGAGACTAATGATGCAAAGACCCCTAAAAGTATCCCACGGGCATTTACCATAAGGACCTCTGGTGGGCCATTTTCTGGACCAGGCGACCGACCCTCCAATTGGAACATCTTTTGTCCCCATTATTGTTCAATATTTGGGCCGGCTCTGACAGTCAAGACCATTTTCTATCTCAAAGAAATTGATTGGGCCAGAGCTTTCAACTTGAAGCCGATTATGAGTTTTGAGTTTTAAGTACAATTTTTTTTTTTTTTTAATTGAAACCTAAAGTTTTTAAATGAAGAGTGTAAAAGAGTTTTCAAGAACGATTTGAAAGTGATTAATCTCTGTATCATCATTAAAAGTTGTTATTATCATGCATATTTTTTGGATACATATGATACATTCATGAAATAACAGCACTAACCCTCATTAAAATAGTTCACATTATGTTAAAATGGGTAAAAAAATAATTTATTAGAACACAATAAGGGGGGTTTCAATAAGAAAATCAAGAGTAATAATGTAATATTTAAACAGTCTCATTCTTTTTTTTTTTTTTTTATGACAAATCCTTTGAAAGGTTGAACCTCACCCTTAGGATTTAGTATCCGAACGAAACTTAGCTATTGCCTAGGTTTTGCTACCCAAGTTGCAGCCAAGTACCTACAACCCCTGATACTAGCCAAGGGAATGGAATCTCATGGGTATAGGTGAAAAAATACACTCTAGGTGGGTATTTTCAAACCTGCCCTTAGGATTTCATTTCTTTGGTTGTTACCATGGGGTTGCAACTACTAGGTTGTTACTATGGGGTTGTAGCCAGTAGCTGCAACTCGGGCAGCAGCGAAATTTTTTCTGTTCCACATTTAAAATAATCCTTATAATTGCTATAGTTTTGTATGTAACAGGATCTGAAATGTTCTGTAACTATAATGTGAGCTAAAAATTATTAATCATTAAATAGATAATTTAAGCTAAAAATTATCATTGTTAAGCTTAACCCATCGATGACCTATCAGTCCTTATGGATTAATTAATAGCTAATATTATGATCACTTGTCTTTATATGTAGAGGAAAGCTCCGTAATTTGGATCCACGTGGGGGGTATCAGAAGCTATTAATATAAAGCTTAGGGACAAAATTTAGGAAAGCAAGAGCTGAGGACGACAGAATTTGCCCTGTTTTTCTGTAAACAAATAACCACTAATTTTTTCTTAATTTCTTTTTAGTTCTAATTTTTTAGATAAGTTAACCAGCAAAAGCTCTTCAGTTAACCAACCAACAGACACGGTAACATGGAAACCTCATCAAACTCAATTTTATTTGATTATTTTCTATGTGAACAAAAAGTGTATATAATTATAGGAAAAAAATGATTTATGTTCGAGAGTGTGGTCTATATATCTTGTTATTAAACGAGTTGGTTCTGCGAGTTGATTTTGGGATTGTTTATTAAATGGGAAGGAACAGTTCTAAAACTGAAAGTCTGATAAGGAAACAACTAGGATCGAAACAATTATGATTTGCTTAACATGCATAAATTATTTGTTTACGATTAGTTAATAAATAATAGCTTTGACTTCTATAAGAATTATGTCGTAATTACAAGGAAAAACTAAGGGTTATTAGTTATGTTGTTAATTGATTTTACTAAATATTATCAATAATTAATTCATAAGATTATATCATTAAGCTGATGAACCTATTTTGAGCACTCTAAACTTCGAGAGTTAGACCTGTTAAGGTACTATGACTAAATCATCCCGTCATTAAAGAGGATGAGGATTAAATCCTAGTCTTAGGTTGATTTAGTAAATGAAATAATATTGATTTTTTTTTGGTAAATAATATTGGTATTGACCTCTTCTAAATCAAAACTGAACTATCCTGATACCTTGAATCGTTTTATTTGACACCATTACTCATTGTCTCTTATCTACTTTTTATATAAAAAAATAAATAAAGTTTTCTTTCTTCGGCTAATGGGTTCATCACTTTATTCTAGGGTTCATAAATCCTTATAAGATTTTAGAATCTTTCCAAAATATCTCTTGATAGAATCTATTCACAGTGGTCTCAGGAAACCATAATAAATAAATAAATAAAAGGTCTCCAAACCCCTTTTTCAAAAAATTGAAAACGTGGAAAAAATAAAGAAATCCTCTATTCTAGGGATATATGCCTGAAACTTGAGATTTGTGAGTCGGCAGAGTCAAACGAGAAGAATCTTTTGTTTTACATAAATATACAAGATTCAAGAAGAAATATTTATAGGAAATATAAACTTTTGGAGGAAATCCTCTTTATTTATTTGTTTCTGCTAGTTTCTACAAATATTCTTATGTTTCAAAACCCCTTGAAATTTTGGGAATGTGGTCAATTTTAGCACTTCAGCTACTCATGGTCCTTCTTCCTATGACATTGACGCCTGTTTTATTGATAGAAATAATTTATTATTACCCCATAGACATTAAATTGTGGACCAAGAAAAGAGGTATAAATCCTAGGAATCCTGGCACTCAATAGTCAATAGCCATTATTTTGAAGGGATAAAGTTTTATGTCCAAGAGCGACATGTGACCCACGAGTATGCAATGATCATTGTGTCCCTATGTCCGAGTGTAAAGACTACTCTCAGATAAAACAAAATTTATACTATTTTAAAAAAACCCAATTGAATCAACCGATCAATGAACTAATCGATCGAAAATCAACCAATTAGTGTTTCTTAAGAATGCCCAATTCAGCTCAGTTGAATAGCGAGTCAATGCATAGGCATTGTTCGATCGACAGGTACAACATCTTTCTCCCTTGTAAAGTTTGTAATCTTTGGATCAGTCTTGATATTGATACTGATCTGGATCAAATGGATTTACTCTCATTGTCTTTAATTAGTCTCTATTACTTTTTTTTATCCCAGGGCCATATGAGTTAATCAATTAACATTTGGTATCCAATTTTTTTTCCTTACCATAAAAAAAACATGCCACGACAGCGTGTAGAAACTGTAGATTGCCTTTCCCTCCTTTTGAGAAAGAGAGAGAGAGAGAGGCTGGTACAAAATCCTGTGAATCCTACCTCCAACCTCACCCCGACCTTTTTTTTCCATCATGGTGGATAGGTAAGGGTGTCGATTGGTCGGTTTGGTCTAATTTCAATCGGCTTGTTCAGAATATTTAGTTGTTCTGCAATCCAAAACCATGCTAACAAGAATTTGATTTGGTCCAGATTGAATCGGTCATTTTTATCCATCTAACCGGTTCGGACTGAACTTTCAAACCCTTAAATATGTGGGCCGGTAGATGATATATATGGATATGTATTAAAGGGAAGGGTACGAAATGCCTCACAGACTCGCAGTGGATTCAGAACATGACCAAGCTTTCTTGCGTTTTAATGGTCAAGTGCGAGTACAAAGTCAAAAAAATAAGAAATCAGAAATAGTCAGTATAGTTATTTCTTTTTAACTAATATATCTGTACTCTCCTATGATAATCAATTAGCATTTATAAACACATACTCCAAAGTTGGTAATCGTACATGTAAGTTTTTTTGTTATCTTTATTCCAATAATAATTAAGAGCTTTAATTAGAATTTGGGGGAAACTACTTCAAAAGACCTACCCTAAAAAGCCTAGTAATTCCCTCCCCATTTTGGGTATTGGATTAATCATTCGATATTGATGTGCATGTGATGCCATGATTCACTTGCATATGTAACCTCTATCAATCTTTCCATTAGGGAAATGATGAAAAACATTGTTGATCCAATCTTATATACATAATAGCTAGAACATGTCGACAGGTGCTCATGAGGGGTAAAGAATCCCAAATCTTTGGTAGTTGTTGAAACTAATAATATTATATGGGAGTTTTCGATTTGATTTGTCTTTTTGAAACTTGAGGTCTTGGGCGAGTCAAACTTGGTTAAGGATGAGTCTTATTTTTTTTTTTTCTTTTTTAATTGAGGAGAGAGCGAGGCTACGATTGTTACACAAGTGGGGAAAAAGGGGTTAATATTGAAGACAACGGACAAAAATTCAAGGGTTTTGTTTAGTTGTTGGTGTTTTTTTTTTTTAGTTGTAGATCAAATTTATAGTTTATGA
>NC_056560.1:10146922-10147869 GCF_013358625.1 Macadamia integrifolia | reverse complement strand
AAAAAAAAAAAAAAAAAAACAAAACTCAATTTTTTTTTTGGTTAACCAAAGTGTCCTAGCCAGCTTCGACTAATCCTCAGGGAGACTGTGCGCCTGTCCATACAATCCACAATTCACCCTAACCATCTGGGTAACCCACGGATTGATCAATCTGAATGAGTTCATATGATTTGGGAATAAAAACATTAAATCAAATTGATCAGACTCAAGCATGATCTGGACTCTGGAGCAAGATCATTTCTTAAACCTAGACAAGTCTTCATGACTCATGACCAAGTTTTTTTTTTCAATTTAGCTTAAATGACTTGTCCAAATCAAAATTTGAATTTTCAACTATAATGCGATAGTAGATATAATAAGAGAGATTGAAAAAAAATTTAATCATGTAAGTATTAGAAAAAAAAAAATTGGCAGAGCACAATAATGATCCAATGTCTATGCCTCAACCGTCGTACACCTGGGGCTACAGCACAACTATGCAATTCAATTCTAACAACTCCATCGTACATATCCCCACTAATTGTAATAATAAGAAGAAGACTGTAACCAATGAATATCTTTTAATAAAGAGAGGGTCCATCTCCACCTCAACTACTCCAACCCTTCTTAGAAGTTCTCAACCCTTTTAGCTCATCCGCTGTCTCTTGATTCTTTCCCACAACTCCACTAGCAGATCTTATCCCTCTTCCATTATATTCAATCTCATAGGCCCTAGTGCCCTACACCACTCACCCTTCCCCTGCCACCCTTACACTAAGCTTTGAGCCCACTCCCCTTATGACTCCTACCATTTATTTAGGGATGGTAAACCGGTTAGGTCCGATTTCGATTTCGATTTCGATTCAGATTTTTTCTTTTTTTTCACATACAGAGTCAAACTTAAACCGAACTGATGAAGTTTTTAATTGGTTTTGGTTCTATCTGTTATCAAATTTTTTTTTTTTTTT
>NC_056560.1:10132591-10146763 GCF_013358625.1 Macadamia integrifolia | reverse complement strand
CAATTTCAACAATTTATTATTCTAATTCGTAAAGGATGGTAATAGTGGGTTCAGCCATTCTAGCTCCAATATGATTCTATCGACCCAAAGTTATCATAATCAATGACTCTATCCTATTAAGCTTTGTTTAGTTTTAAGGGGACTTAAAAGGGAAGGGAAGTGAAAATTTGAAAAAATGAAATATTTTGTAATCATTACCCTTGTCACCAGTAACTTAAAATCATCAATATTTGATTATTAAATTCCACTTACTTTGCATCCACGTCTCTATGATATAAAAAAAATAAAATAAAAATTACATGTAAAATATATCGTACTAAATACTAATAAAATGATAAGAAATTTATTGGATCATTTCATACTAAAGAAACTCATGTGTGAACAAAGATTAATTTTATTTTCCCATCTAACTATTATAACTCTAGGGTGATGGGTATGTTAGAAAGAACGCTGAAACAACATCTTCTGCGAAACAGGAGGCAAGGTTGCATACAACTTGCCCCTCCTCATACCCATAATAGCAAGAGCCTCGTGCACTAGGTTGGTTTTTTTTTTTATGATAATAAATTTAAATAATTATATACAAGTATGGATAGATCATTATTTTGTTCCATTTAATTTCTCTTACAACCAAATGTGACCTGAATTAAAGTTTGTGCAAGACGAAATGATAGTTAAAATGATTAATAAGTTGAAAAAATATGGGAAAATGACAGGTATGCTAGCACAGTACCTAGGAATTAGGTATGCTAATGAATAGTGGCCGTCAGATGACAGATAAAAGATCTCATACATTTGTAATTTTTGTCTTACAAAACTTGCTCAATACCGTCGCTCCACCGTCTTCCTTCCCCTTTTTCTCACCGGCTCCGACTCTAGCTCCGCCTACCTTCCAAAAAAATTTGTGGTGAACTCTCAGAACTCTCTTTCTCGGTCCAATGTCCCTCTCTCCTTGCTCTCGGCTTTCGGTTTTGGGGGTTGGGCTTCTTCATTGTATCTGAATCTAATAATCTTCCATGAGAGAACGAAGGTTTAAATCTAGGGGGGTTTCAGTGGAAAACGAAGGGGAAAGCTTTCTCTGCAAGAACAGAGTGAGAGAGTCGGCGTTGACGTGCGTGGCACTAACATCAGGGGTGATGATTGCCGGGAAAGAGAGTCATGAGAGTCCAGAGATTGATAGCCTTGGCGAGATTGACGGCCTCATTGGGGCGTTCACCCAAGGACTGGAGCACCAATCAGGTATGGGCGACGTCGGTGACCACCTTGGTCATGGCGGCCAGGAGATTTATGTCTTTCAGACTAGGCATATGCTCCATCAACAGCGATGGTGCCAACTATTTCGCTTTCTTCGGCTGGATTTGGTAAATGAATGATTTTTTCAGACGAAGAGAGAGAGCGAGAGAGAGAGTAAAGGTGTTACAACCATGCATTGAAAATTTGTTTATCTTCTCTCCATCTAACGGTTCAATTTATGTTAATTAAATTCTACGGTCAAAATACCGCTAGCATTCCTAATTTTTAGGTACTATGCTTAGTCTACCTAAACCTCTCCCATCCCAGAAAATATATATGAAACATAAAACAAAAAAGAGTAGCGGCTAAGCGCGTCGGAATCCATTGGAAAGCGACGTGATAGGCCATAGCTGCAAGACAAGCGTTCCCCCACGCGGTTCATTTCTGAAGTCTGAAGTTCATAAGCGTGAACAAGATAGATACAGAGAGGGAGAGATTACCTTTTCTGCAATCTTTCCAAATCTAATCACGAAATTATAGATTAGAAACAGAAGAGTTCAGGAGCCATCTGCAACTCTTAGTTTCTGTTAATGGCAACCATTAGTTTCTAATTTTATTTTTCTTTCTTATTTTAAATTTGTAAGTTACTGTAAGAAAGAAGCTAGATTAAACCCAATCACGCGCTATGAACTGTAAACCTACTCTTAAAAATCCCTTTCAAAACTCTTCTGACACTTCACTTAATTGAACCCTTCACAATTCTCTAATGAGAGAGAATCAGAAAATTTTAATCGAGAAAAAGTAAAATTGGAAAAAAAAAAATAAAAAAGAAGAAAACTCTGCAACCTCTGGTCTCTTTTGTCTTTACAGGTTCTATTTAAACTTATTAACTCCCAACGCCAATAGACCTACCCACTTCTCTCTCTCTCTCTTTGAATCATCAAACCCACAGAAAGCAAGGGAGTGAGAAAAGTGAAAAGAAAATGCAGACACCACAAACACTTATGGGTCTTCCTCTGTTCATGTTCATCATCTTCTTCCTCTCATCCTTGAATGTAAGAACAAATAGAGAGAAAAAAGGGATTAGGGGTTACTCAGTCCTTTTGTTTGCTTCCCGATTTTTTATTTGACTTTGTTTGCTCTGTTCCTCACCCAACTTTCACTTTTTCCAATGCAGGTCTCTTGGGCCGGAAGAACCACCCAGAATTCCATCGGAGAAGAAAATCCATTCACTGCCAAAGCTTCTTTGATCCGTTACTGGAACAAGAAGATCAGCAACAACTTAACCAAACCATCGTTTCTTCTCTCCAAGGCATCTCCTTTAAACGCCGTGGAGTCATCCTACCTCACCAAACTTGCCGGAGACATCATTGCTCTCTCCTCTCACCTCCAATCCTTCTGCTCGTCAGCCAACCTATTCTGTTTCCCTGACTTGATAGCCACTTTAGAGAAGCATTCCTCCTCTGTAAACTTTGCTTGTTATTTAGATAAAAATTTCACCAACTATGGAACATCACAACTGGGAGGAACTGATTCTTTCAAGAACTACTCTGACAATGTAAATCTGCCAGTCAATTCATTCAGGAGATACAGTCGAGATTCCAATAAACACAACGACAAGTTCGCAAATTACGGGCCTAGCGGCAACGTAGTTGATCAAAGCTTCAGTAGTTATGGCGACGGCGCCATTGCTGGGTCTGGCGAATTCAAGAATTACAACGAATTAGTCAATGTTCCCGATCTCCGCTTCACTTCTTATGAAACAGAGGCTACTGGTCGGAAACAGAGTTTCTCCACTTATACTGAAGAAACGAACTCAGGGAGCGAGACTTTCGTAAACTATGGCAAGAAGGGTAATGGCGTACCAACTGACTTCTCCAATTACGGGAATGGATCAAATGTTATAGGGTCGAGCTTCAATTCCTATGGCGATTCTGGTAATACCGCAAACGATTCATTCACGTCGTACGCCTTCAACAGTAACAACCCAACTAACGATTTCAGAAACTACGGCGAAAATGGGAACGCTGGGACGGATAAGTTCAGCAGTTACAGAGATCAAGCAAACGTTGGGGCCGATTCATTTCAATCCTACGCGAAGGGCTCGAACTCTGCTAAAGTGGAATTTGCCAATTACGGTAACACTTTCAATGAAGGAACCGATAAATTCAAAGGCTACGGAAAGGGATCGATAGGTGACTCAGTTGGATTCAAGATTTACGGAGTGAACAATACTTTCTCGGATTACAGCAAAATCGGAATCGTCTTCTCCAAATACAAGAACCAGAACCCACAATCAAACTCAAAATCAGCTCAAGCAACGAAGAACAGGTGGGTAGAACCAGGGAAATTTTTCCGCGAATCGATGCTGAAACAAGGGACTTTAATGGCGATGCCTGACATCAAAGACAAGATGCCGAAGAGATCTTTCTTGCCTCGTTCCATCGCATCAAAACTACCATTCTCGACTTCCCAAATTTCCGAACTGAAACAGATCTTCCACGCGGCGGAGAACTCAAGCATGGAGAAGATCCTTCAGAACACGCTCCAGGAATGCGAGAGGGAACCGAGCCGAGGCGAGACCAAGAGGTGCGTGGGCTCAGTGGAGGACATGATCGACTTCACCGTTTCAGTGTTGGGTAAGGACGTAGTGGTTCGAAGTACGGAAAGCGTAAAGGGGTCAAAGATGGATGTGATGATCGGGACGGTCAAAGGAATCAACGGTGGGAGAATCACCAAGTCGGTTTCTTGTCATCAGAGCTTGTTTCCTTACTTGGTTTATTACTGCCATTCGGTTCCGAAGGTTAGGGTTTACGAGGCGGATATCTTAGATGCCAAAACAAAGGTCAAGATTAACCATGGAGTTGCTATCTGTCATATTGACACGTCGGCATGGAGCCCAACTCATGGGGCTTTTCTGGCCTTGGGCTCTGCTCCTGGACGAATTGAGGTGTGTCATTGGATCTTCGAGAATGACATGACTTGGGCTACCTCTGACTGATCTTTCTATTCCTGTTTCATCTTCTTTTCTCTTCTGTTCTGTCATTTTCTATGATTTTAGTGCCAAAAAAGAACCGGAGTAATGGGGCCAAGGTCTGGATCCTGTTTGGATGTTAGTGTTTGTTTGTTTGGTATTTAGAAAATTAAAACCGAACTGGAAGAGAAATCTTGGGAGTTTCTAATTCCAGCCTTGTTTGTCCCTTTTTTTCTTATTTTTTTGGAATAAGAAGAAGAAGAACGTGGGAATCTTTTAGTTCGAAGTTCAAACCCTAATCTTGAACTCACTGCGGTCCAGCGATGTACGAAGTTTCCTTTAGGAAAGGAACGCTGCCGGAATGCTTTTCCCTGCGCCCAAAGACAAGGACAGGGCCAAGAAACGTTCTTCACTTGTTCTTCACGTTTTCCTGTCAGGCGTGCGCCCTACATTAGCTTGGGAGGCAATGAGAAGAGGGCACAGTCGGCCAACATGGTGGTCATTTCATCCTCCCTGTGATAGGATGCGAACCGTACACAGCCTGGCAGTGATCCTGTATTAGAATTTAAAAGACAATTAATGGGGTGCACGTGGGCTATTTAGCCCCCAAATGGATTACAGCCCAACTTAATTTTTTTTTTTTGGGCTTGGGCTGCACCCCCAAATAGCCAATCAAGGGGGTTATGCGGGGCATGAACCAGACTGGACTTGGCTTGAGTCTATGCCAACTTCAAGGCTGGTTTAACCTGGGTCGAACCTACTGCATACCATGATTGTGAGTTGTATTAATTATGAAATTTTATTTGTTTATTTATTTTTTTGGATCGAGCATCCTTTTAACCATGATGAAAATAGAATATCTTAAACCACAATATTTTATTTTGGATTGGATTGGAGAAGGGTGTATCGACTTTGGACAATAAGGGGTGAAAGTTAATGACGAAAATCAGCTTCTCGTGAATTTAATCATAGGGTCACACATCATAGTGGATGAAGAGATTCTCCCTCCATTATAAGCACATTTGAGATCGGATCTGGTGTTGCATACAACCGAGGAAATAATTTTTTATTTTCTTTTCTTTGGGGATTGAGTTCCTTTCACTAACGATGAAGGCAAAACATCTTAAACCACGACATCTAACCTTTGGATTAAATTTTCAACTATAAGATTATGAGTTAATGATACAATAGGCTTGCCCAAGTATCCCATCATAGATACAAAAAACTTTCTCCTTTCTTTGTAGTGTAAGCCATGAAGCATTGATGACCTTGTAGATAAAGGCACAATTAGCACTGAGAAAGATTAGATCTAGTAATGCAAACACTTGAGGTAATAAAAAATTTCCCATAAACTAACAAGAAAAGCATCATATATGATCATCATTAGTGGGAAACAGAAAGGTAAAAGAAGAAAAAAAGAAGAAGGAGAAGAAGAAGAGAGAGAAAAGAGAAAAAGAAGATGTTGCAGAGTCCGGATTCCTTGAGATGGGAGAAGAGGAGAGGTCCACCCCTGACCCTCCCAAAGGAAAACTGGCCATGGGCCATCCCATTATCCACCAATTTAGTACGAAAACAAAAGTAATGAAGAGCCCATGGGCCCAACAACTTTAAAGCTGTCATCTAAACCCCAAACTTCCCCCAGAGACAACAGAGCAGACTATCCAGACCAACTTTTGACTTTTCTCCTTTCTCTTCAGTACAACGAGAGGCGTGCTATAAAAAAGTAACAGAAAGATTCCATTTGGTGATACCATCATGGGTTTTAGAAAGAGGAGTGGGGTGAGGGATTTAAAAGTCCACCTGGCTAAAATTGGTGCATCATTCGGTGTTAGGTGGTGTAGGGGCTTCAGTCTGATTCCAATATAATGGTATTGATGTTTGGCTTGGAGTAACTGGTAGTACCAAATTAAATACCTCTACACTTTTTCCTTTTAACTGCAAAGGGTAGGACACCGTAGTTGACACGTGGTGTTATGATTTGGATCCTCGCCTGCATCACCGACAGTAGTGTGCATTGAGTGGAAGAGATACGAAATCGCATGGGTGACTGCAAAGGGCAAGGTTTCATGCTCTGTTGAGTGAAACCAAAGCATCGCAGCCGGTCCTCTCTCTCGTTGTATGTGACCCTTTATTATTCTGCTAACGGTTCAAACAATGTTCAGGTATTTATGGTCGGTGGTGGTCCTAATCTGCGAAAAATATTGGAAATATTACAAGATTACCTACTTTTGAATTTTTTTCAACCAAATTATTCATTCTAAGTTTCGATTTACAAAATTACCCATTTTTAAATTTGAAGTTACAAAATTACCCAAAATGGTATCCCACCCCATACTCATATGCTTTTTTGATATTTTTACCCCTGCCTCCTCACTCCCTTCTCCGATCAACACCCTGCCGCTATCCCTGCTTTCCCGCTTAACCCTGCAACTCACTCCCCTACAAATTAGTAATAATAAATAGGGTAAATACGATGAACCACACATGCTCTACCATAGATGCAGTTTCCACCAGTTGCCCATTCTTCTCTTCCAATGTGATGGAACAGATAGATTAAAAGCTATAGACTGATAAGGAGGAATCTGATCAAGGAATTGGGGGATTAAACACTGCAAGAAAAAATAGGACACTGCTGATAATAACATGGAAACAACACTCATTCATTCGCCATCTCACCAAATTTGGTAGAGGAGCATAAAAAAAAGGTCGACATGGTATGGATTTCGCAAGCAGAGTTGGCTCGCGATTGGATTAAAGGGTATACGATTAGGTACCGAAGAAACCTTGTGATGATATTCTAAGAATCGTCGGTCCCCTTCCACTTCAATAGAGTATATTCCTCCATGCTGTGGAGGGTATCCGGTCCATGTTTGCTTGTCACGACAAGATGTGTTGGAGCTGATGGATCACTGCACGGACTGATGGTGGTGGGACATTCAGATGGGTCGTTGATGGAGGTTGAGTTTTCAGTTACCTGCTTTTATTCAACGCCGCAATTCTTCTAGTCCCCGGAGGTGGATGAGTTGCAGGGTTAGGCGGGGGTTCTTGCAAGTGGCCCGGGATTCCTAGGCAGGAGAACGGAGGTCAGGTGCAAACTGTCTCGCATTCACGGGAGATGGTCCAGCAGGTTGCGAAAGTAAGACTGTGGATCCAGGGACCTCGTGGCACAGGATCAGATGCAGGGGCTCGAGGAGGTTCCGCTCCTCAACTGTGAACGGAGAAGAAAGTAAGCGGTGGCGTGGACATGGAGATTGGAGAAGGTAAAGTTTAGGGGTAAAATTATCAAGAACGTTTTATAATACTGTATTGGATAATTTTGTAAACCTAAACAATGAGTGAGTAATTTGGTAATGAGAAACTCAATAACGTGTAATCTTATAATTTTCCCGAGAATATTTGGATTAGCACCTCCATGTTATCATTCTGGTTAGGGCTTGGGTTGAGCAAACATGCGGTTCTATGAATGGATGGAGTACTCCTTGGGAGTTCTCCAAATCTATTTATCTCTTAGTACTCCTTCATAATTAAGATATATAGTGCTTGATTTGGGCAACTTGAAAATTGGAAATGTCCAAATCAACTAGCATTTCTTACATTAAAAAAATGGGAGAGGGTTTCGCATGGCTTTTGCATCAACGGAGAATAAATGCACGTGGAATGATGGCAACATGATTTACCTTCCATGTGAGAAAAGGCTATCATTTCACCCTCCCTTATATCTTGGCATGACGGCCACTTTATCTTCACAATTCTTTTTAAAAAGATAGGCAAGTCACCAACTTTCAGTGAGCGAGCGACAACAAAGGGGTCTGTGTTTTAAAGAGATGAGAGATGATCACATAGGGTGTCAATTCCTAAACCGCAGCGGTAAAACCGATCAGACCAAACTGATAACAATACAGATCGAACCAAAGCCTTATTGATTCAGTTCGATTTGGAGTATTGCAACCCCAAAACCAAATCGAACTGTACCAAAAATCGGATGAACCCAAAACCAAATCAAAACCGGCTCAAAACCCAGACCGAAACTGAAACCAAACCGATAAGAAACCGAAACACTCCAAAATTCATTAAAAAAATCAAAATTTGCATAATTTTGTGTACATTTGTATGGAAAGTCGAATCCAAACTGGACCAAAAACCAAAACCAATCCCATTACAAATCGATTTAAGAAACCGAACACAAACCGAAATCAAACCGCACCGAAACCGAAACCAAATCGAAACCAAAATTTTTTTATTGGTTCGGTTTCGATTTCAGCTTTCCCACACCGAAACCGACTCAACCCGGACCGATCGATTGACACCCCTATGATCACATATGCAGGACACCATTTTGGTGTGCCCAACTATTTCCCTTTTAAAATAAAGTGGAATTGCATTTAAAAGACCTTTTATCAGAAACACTTTTGACACTTCTACAATAGTAACTACATATACAGTTTTCAAACAAATTACTTCATAAGACTTCTTACAATTTCCAACCCTTTTTTTTTGGGTACAAATTTCCAACCCCTTTCACTGTAGAGGTTTTGGTATGGTTCTGTGGTTTAATATACCTCCTTAGCCCCCATAGCCCCCAAGAAGGTCAAACGAACTGGAAAGCCTCTTCCCCTTGCCAGCATACTGCCCTATCATCGGTAATCTCAAGCTTGAATCATATACATTATGTACAGAAGTAATTCACAGCCAATCGATGTAGATATATAAACATGAGCATTGGGGCTTTAAACTGTTCTTTGAGAAGAAGTCTCATGTGAGCAAATTTGATACCAATCTGAAGTGATTATGCTCATCTTCATAAGTAACAATAACCATTAAGGGGTCTTCTTCTAGGCACCCTCTCAACATGCTTCATGGCAGGACCACCTCTCATGCTGATCCACTCATAGATACCCTGCATGGAACCAGGCCTTCTAAGTAATCATACATGGTTCTTTAATGTAAAGCTAAGATATCAGAAACACTTGAAATGCACCACACATAATGTTCAACACTGGACAAAGAATTGAAAATTTTGAAGGCCAAAGGAATTCTTCGTAAGCCAAGCATACAGATTGAAGTAATAAAGTGAGCTACCACAGATTATTATACAGCACTGCTGCACCTATTGAACAACTGGTGATTTGTCTCTTAAGAAATATGCAGTCTCGCGCTTGATATGATTATCTGGTGATCACCTGTTCGTGTAATCTCTTCATGATGCTTGCTATGGTTATCTGGTGATCTAAGAAGCAAGTACACAGATTCAAAAATAAAGTTCGAACAGAACATAAGATACACATTATGATGGCAAGACCTGACAATTCTAAAATCTTACCCATCACGAGATATAATTCTTAAATGAATGTAAAAGCATTCGGATCTTCCATTAGGGAAATGAACATATCATTTAAATTCAAATGTATAATTCTTAAACAATCAGATTTGTCCTTGAAGCTATATGAATCTATCATTCTTAAACAAAACTGTTGTGCAATGACTTAGCAATCTTGATTAGTTGTGCAATTGCCTCTTTATGATCTGTTGGACATATGAATTGTCAATCAAAATGACTCCATTTTGAAGCTTTGTATCCTTCGCAAACAAAGGCCATGGCAATTAAGAATGGAATGACTTCCATCCAGGTACAGCCTTGAATATAATCCCAGTGAGAAAATCTCTATCAATAATAGTCATTAACATGTGCAAAACCCATCTTAAATCAATGATCCATCCAAGAACCACAGGGTTGGGGAGAGGTTTCCTACCATGGATAAAGTGAGTATTTCTCAACTCCAAGCAACGGTTTCTTTACCAGAAATTCCACCCCCAGAACAGCTATTCATAGTCAGTTCGTACCTATAGAGTGACACAAATATAATTGGGCTTGGACAAACCATGTTTCTTACCAGTATATGCCTGCAATGTTAATGTCCTCTCTTGAACCCAAGCAGGAGGTTGTGTCCACAGCTCCTTCAAGTGAAATTGACCTTGGGCTTTAGCCTTGCCTTTTTACATGTGACATAGGCAGACTTATTCTTCACCAAAAAAAAAACATAGGCAGACTTATTTGTAAAATTTGTTCCTCATTCACAATAGTTCTTCACAGATCAGATTTTGTCAACACAACTCTAGGAATTGCACTGAGATGGAGGCCACCATCGACGTGGAGTGTGACCATGGTTTTGTTACCTGTTTCTTTTCATCTGCTAATCTGAACCAAAAGAAGTGAATAAAGAACATAGCAGCTATTTTCATCCGCCGAGATAAGCAAATTCCTTCCCCAAACAGATTCGAGACCTGGCCTGTAAATCAAAGAAACAAATGAATTTGAAAGTTCATACAGAGACATTATTGAGTATGTGGCTTTACTGATTCCAAGGTGATTCAAGACTAGATTGATCAGCCATTTTTCATAGTCGGAGGTCCTGCTTTAGCATCTTGCAACTGTATAGGGCGGTTTGACCTTACAAGTTTTCAGTGAAACCAGGGAATGAAATATTGCAATATAAAGCACAAATATGCATCCATTTCTAGGAAAATTTAGTGTCTTGTGGATGCCTCTCTATGAGGTAATAAGACACGGGTCAATCATCAAATAACAACTGATACCTTTATTGCAAAAGTTAAGTCTTTCTTTCATATAAATTTTCTATTCCTAATTGCCGTGTTTCTTTCCCCCTTAATTGTTGTGATTTGGTAATGAAAATACTACAATGGAAAGGGTGGATAATCTGTGAACTGATTCCTAGTTAATCTTCAGAATGAACGAGGAAAAAGAACCGATGATTCATTCATTTATGAATGTCAACTAAATTACTATGAGTCAAACTCTATAGAATTTGATCCAAGGATTAAGGGTAAAAAAAAAAAAAAAAATGTAAGATAGGGGCATCCAGAGGCAAGTGCAAATCTGCTGTCCCTGCAAGCTAAAGCCCAACCAATTCTTCATTGGTTTCTCTTCCTAGTCTGAAAATTCAAACTTTAATGTATAATATTTTGTGGATCAGATAAACCACCTTCATGGGAAATTCCTTTCCTGCGTCTCAGATACCGAAGACATAGCAGGAAGATCTTTCTCTTGCAAGTTCTTCCTCTGCCCTAAACAAGAGGTGCTTCAAGATTTGACAATTAAAAGTCCTTTTTATTTCATTCATAGCAGATGTGCTTATGGTCCAAAGGGTAACCCATAGGTGCAAATACAAGATGACTATGAAAGGACTTACATGAAGCAAGAAATGATTATATATTCACTAGAATTCAAAAGACCTCAAGCGGTTTTCCATCTCTTATCCTCTTTAGGAGACTACTCAAAATAAGCTTATCAATGCTCCGTACTTGGAATAATTTGGGAGTGCAGAAAAGAGAATCAATCACCTCTCCAAATTCTCGCATTATCTCTATTAGCAAAACCCAAGAGACCAGATACATATGTAGCTAGCTCTTCATCTGGGATTGTTACTAACAATCCTGGCACCAACCCGATCCAGTCTCCGAATTATTGCAGATGCCTTCAAACCTCCATCATTGATAAATCCTTCCACCATTCGATACCCAATCTCTTTCCCCTTCTCTTCATTATCTGTCACCGCAACTGCTGTAGGCCCTGCGCCACTAATTGTACACCCGAATGCTCCGGCATCGATTGCAGCCTTCTTCACAGCTTCCATCCCAGGAATAAGAGGCGCTCGTTTGGGCTCCACAATGGTATCCGATGACAATGCCGACCCCAATACTTTCAAATCCCCTTGCAACACAGACGCCACAAGCGCCCCTGCTTGGCTACAATTCCATATATGATGTGACATCTCGATCTCTGTCGGCAACACAGCCCTCATCTTCTTCGTCGGAGCTTCGAATTCAGGAGTGACGAGAACAAAAAACAGCTCCTTATCGATCGGAAAACTCAATCGGATCAAATCAAGCGGCTCGTAGCATCGGATCAGTACAAACCCACCCATGATCGCCGGAGCTATGTTATCTGCATGATAACCTGAGACCTTAGCCTCCGATTCCAGCCCTGCGACAACGAGGTCTGCGCTGGACAATTTCCGACCAAAAATCTCATTCACAGCCACAACGGCAGCGGCGGCACTTGCAGCGCTAGATCCGAGACCGCTCCCTAAAGGTAATCCTTTCTCAAGAGAGAGCGATAGACCAACCGATCGTATCCCGAGAATTTTCATGGCAGAGATCGCCCCAATTCCGGCGCAATTTAAGAGAGGATCTTTGCTTAGCCTTGATGAACTATCTCCGACGCCATTGATGGAAGAGATTGCAATCTCACCTGGACGAACGTCTGAATCGACTCGTAAAGAGACGAAATCGCCTACTCCATCAACGGCGCAGCCGAGGAAGTCGAATCCCGGGCCGAGGTTAGCTATCGTTGCAGGTGCGAAAGTTTTGACGGACGTGAGGACTGGTTCTGGTTCAACCTCGAGGGTTTTGGAGATAAGAGAGCTTTTGCATCTGAAGCTGTGGAAACGAAAAGCAAAGGATGAAGAGGTGCGTTTGGAAACGAAAAGGCTCGAAGTCGAAAGAGTATGATCGGTGGAGATGGATATGAAATGGGATTGGTTGCATATCGCCATTAGAGCACTCTGAGCGTCACTTGAAAAGAAGACGAAGAAGATGGGAATCTTTTAGTTCAGAGTTCAGATTTCGTACCCTAATCTTGAACGAGTTTGGATATGGTCCGGGTACCAGAACCCGAGATGGGTCAGCGGACATATGTAACGTGAGAACTGGTCCCTTTTTTTTATTATTATTTTTATTTTGATTAATCCGTTTGGACAATACTGATACAAAAAGATTCGGGATCGGTGTCGTAAAAATTCAATCACTATACCTCACTCTTCCAATTATATGATGTCGATTCAATACAATACGATAGTAATCAGATCTGATATTGATAATTTTAGGATTAAAATTGATAATATGACCACTATCAAAAGGGTCAATGTCATCTCAATCAAATAGCCATATTATTAATGCGTCATTTCTATAAATCACCGTAATAATGTCAAAATTGTCAAATCGTTCGTTGGTGTATATCTCCTCATTCTAATAGTAAATTCATTCCCATTAAAAAAGAGAAAGTTTTTCTCCATCCATAGAGGATAGCTCACCTACTATTTTATTATATTAATTAGATTTAATGTTATGATTTCATATTTTCGTTATACTTTGTGATTAATGAAATAGATGTTACTGCATCATTTATGATAACATGATCGATATATGTAGTACACATGTTAACCAATATATATATTTGACTTTTTTTTAGGTAAACAAATAATCCTTGAATCCAAAATATGAAAACGAATTTCAGTTTTTTCTGGAATCCTAAAATTAACCAAATGAATTATTTCAAGTAATTATGGAATCAATTATTCGTGGGATCCATAGGTGGGATGTGAAATGTGTATATGCATCATTTTCCATTAGTTACTATTTTAATAAAAAAAAAATTAATCATATTATAACTGAAGTGGTGAACTAAGAAATTGGACTTTCGTTTTTTTTAAGATAATACAGTTTTTTTATGAAGATAAGGCCTGACATTTTACATATAAAATTATATTAAATGCCTTTCGAATTATTGAAAACTCATATTTACCTTACTATTCAATGATTTATGAGAATAAGATAATGGGCACTTGAAAGAAGGTTACAACGGGTAGTTTTCCCTTTTTTTCTTTTTTTCTTTTTTTTTTTTTTTATTTATTTATTGATAAACAAATGTTTGGGCAAAAAGCAGAGCATCGACTAGAGAAGTATTTACAATGAATGTGGGTGGTTCTAACCACCAAACACGGGACATCATGAGCTTTTGGGCTTTAGAAATTAAAAAAAAAATTGGTAAGGCTGTGTTTGATTGTAAAGGAAATGGGAAATGGGAAATGGGAAATGGGAAATGGGAAGGGAAGGGAAGTGAAAAGAAGGGAAGGATTTTTTTTTTTTCCCCCCCTTTTGAGTTGTTT
>NC_056560.1:10070378-10132571 GCF_013358625.1 Macadamia integrifolia | reverse complement strand
GGTATGGATTTCGCAAGCAGAGTTGGCTCGCGATTGGATTAAAGGGTATACGATTAGGTACCGAAGAAACCTTGTGATGATATTCTGAGAATCGTTGGTCCCCTTCCACTTCAATAGAGTATATTCCTCCATGTTGTGGAGGGTATCTGGTCCATGTTTGCTTGTCACGACAAGATGTGTTGGAGCTGATGGATCACTGCACGGACTGATGGTGGTGGGACATTCAGATGGGTCGTTGATGGAGGTTGAGTTTTCAGTTACCTGCTTTTATTCAACGCCGCAATTCTTCTAGTCCCTGGAGGTGGATGAGTTGCAGGGTTATGCGGGGGTTCTTGCAAGTGGCCCGGGATTCCAAGGCAGGAGAACGGAGGTCAGGTGCAAACTGTCTCGCATTCACGGGAGATGGTCCGGCAGGTTGCGAAAGTAAGACTGTGGATCCAGGGACCTCGTGGCACAGGTTCAGATGCAGGGGCTCGAGGAGGTTCCGCTCCTCAACTGTGAACGGAGAAGAAAGTACGTGGTGGCGTGGACATGGAGATTGGAGAAGGTAAAATTTAGGGGTAAAATTGTCAAGAACGTTTTGGAACATTGTATTGGATAATTTTGTAAACCCACACAATGAGTGAGTAATTTGGTAATGAGAAACTCAATAACGTGTAATCTTATAATTTTCCCGAGAATATTTGGATTAGCACCTCCATGTTATCATTCTGGTTAGGGCTTGGATTGAGCAAACATGCGGTTCCATGAATGGATGGAGTACTCCTTGGGAGTTCTCCAAATCTATTTATCTCTTAGTACTCCTTCATAATTAAGATATATAATGCATGATTTGGGCAACTTGAAAATTGGAAATGTCCAAATCAAGTAGCATTTCTTACATTAAAAAAATGAGAGAGGGTTTCGCATGGCTTTTGCATCAACGGAGCATAAATGCACGTGTAATGATGGCAACATGATTTACCTTCCATGTGAGACAGAGGCTATCATTTCATGGCTTTTGCATCAACGGAGAATAAATGCACGTGGAATGATGGCAACGAGACAGAGGCTATCATTTCACCCTTCCTTATATCTTGGCATGACGGCCACATTGTCTTCACAATTCTTTTTAAAAGGACAGGCAAGTCACCAACTTTCAGTGAGCGAGCGACAACAAAGGGGTCTGTGTTTTTAAAGAGATGAGAGATGATCACATAGGATGTCATTTCCTAAATCGAATCGGTAAAACCGGCCAGACCAAACTGATAACAATACAGATCGACCCGAAGTTTTATTGGTTCGGTTCAATTTGGAGTATTACAACCCCAAAATCAAATCAAACCGCACCAAAAACTAGATGAACCCGAAACCAAACCAAAACCGACTCAAAATCCAAACCGAAACTGAAACCAAACTGATAAGAAACAAAAAAACTCCAAAATTCATTAAAAAAATCAAATTTTTCATAGTTTTGTATACATTTGTATGGAAAGTTGAATCCAAACTGGACCAAAAACCAAAACCAACCCCGTTACAAATCGATTTAAGAAACCGAAGACAAATCGAAATCAAACCGCACCAAAACAGAATTCAAACCGAAACCGAAATTTCTTTATTGGTTTGGTTTCGGTTTCAGCTTTCCCACACCGAAACCGACTGAACCTAGACCGACCGATTGACACCCCTATGATCACATATGCAGGACACCATTTTGGTGTGCCCAACCATTTCCCTTTTAAAATAAAGTGGAATTGCATTTAAAAGACCTTCTATCAGAAAGACTTTTGACACTTCTACAATAGTAACTACATATACAGTTTTCAAACAAATTACTTCATAAGACTTCTTACAATTTCCAACCCTTTTTTTTTGGGTACAAATTTCCAACCCCTTTCACTGTAGAGGTTTTGTTATGGTTCTGTGGTTTAATATACCTGCTTAGCCCCCATAGCCCCCAAGAAGGTCAAACGAACTGGAAAGCCTCTTCCCCTTGCCAGCATACTGCCCTATCATCGGTAATCTCAAGCTTGAATCATATACATTATGTACAGAAGTAATTCACAGCCAATCGATGTAGATATATAAACATGAGCATTGGGGCTTTAAACTGTTCTTTGCGAAGAAGTCTCATGTGAGCAAAATTGATACCAATCTGAAGTGATTATGCTCATCTTCATAAGTAACAATAAGCATTAAGGGGTCTTCTTCTAGGCACCCTCTCAACATGCTTCATGGCAGGACCACCTCTCATGCTGATCCACTCATAGATACCCTGCATAGAACCAGGCCTTCTAAGTAATCATACATGGTTCTTTAATGTAAAGCTAAGATATCAGAAACATTTGAAATGCACCACACATAATGTTCAACAGTGGACAAAGAATTGAAAATTTTGAAGGCCAAAGGAATTCTTCGTAAGCCAAGCATACAGATTGAACTAATAAAGTGAGCTACCACAGATTATTATACAGCACTGCTGCACCTATTGAACAACTGGTAATTTGTCTCTTAAGAAATATGCAGTCTCGCGCTTGATATGATTATCTGGTGATCACCTGTTCGTGTAATCTCTTCATGATGCTTGATATGGTTATCTGGTGATCTGAGAAGCAAGTACACAGATTCAACAATAAAGTTGGAACAGAACATAAGATACACATTATGATGGCAAGACCTGACAATTCTAAAATCTTACCCATCAAGAGATATAATTCTTAAATGAATGTAAAAGCATTCGGATCTTCCATTAGGGAAATGAACATATCATTTAAATTCAAATGTATAATTCTTAAACAATCAGATTTGTCCTTGAAGCTATATGAATCTATCATTCTTAAACAAAACTGTTGTGCAATGACTTAGCAATCTCGATTAGTTGTGCAATTGCCTCTTTATGATCTGTTGGACATATGAATTGTCAATCAAAATGACTCCATTTTGAAGCTTTGTATCCTTCGCAAACAAAGGCCATGGCAATTAAGAATGGAATGACTTCCATCCAGGTACAGCCTTGAATATAATCCCAGTGAGAAAATCTCTATCAATAATAGTCATTAACATGAGCAAAACCCATCTTAAATCAATGATCCATCCAAGAACCACAGGGTTGGGGAGAGGTTTCCTACCATGGATAAAGTGAGTATTTCTCAACTCCAAGCAACGGTTTCTTTACCAGAAATTCCACCCCAGAACAGCTATTCATAGTCAGTTCGTACCTATAGAGTGACACAAATATAATTGGGCTTGGACAAACCATGTTTCTTACCAGTATATGCCTGCAATGTTAATGTCCTCTCTTGAACCCAAGCAGGAGGTTGTGTCCACAGCTCCTTCAAGTGAAATTGACCTTGGGCTTTAGCCTTGCCTTTTTACATGTGACATAGGCAGACTTATTCTTCACCAAATAAAAAACATAGGCAGACTTATTTGTAAAATTTGTTCCTCATTCACAATAGTTCCTCACAGATCAGATTTTGTCAACACAACTCTAGGAATTGCACTGAGATGGAGGCCACCATCGATGTGGAGTGTGACCATGGTTTTGTTACCTGTTTCTTTTCATCTGCTAATCTAAACCAAAAGAAGTCAATAAAGAACATGGCAGCTATTTTCATCCGCCGAGATAAGCAAATTCCTTCCCCAAACAGATTCGAGACCTGGCCTGTAAATCAAAGAAACAAATGAATTTGAAAGTTCATACAGAGACATTATTGAGTATGCGGCTTTACTGATTCCAAGGTGATTCAAGACTAGATTGATCAGCCATTTTTCATAGTCGGAGGTCCTGCTTTAGCATCTTGCAACTGTATAGGGCGGTTTGACCTTACAAGTTTTCAGTGAAACCAGGGAATGAAATATTGCAAGATAAAGCACAAATATGCATCCATTTCTAGGAAAATTTAGTGTCTTGTGGATGCCTCTCTATGAGGTAATAAGACACGGGTCAATCATCAAATAACAACTGATACCTTTATTGCAAAAGTTAAGTCTTTCTTTCATATAAATTTTCTATTCCTAATTGCCGTGTTTCTTTCCCCCTTAATTGTTGTGATTTGGTAATGAAAATACTACAATGGAAAGGGTGGATAATCTGTGAACTGATTCCTAGTTAATCTTCAGAATGAACGAGGAAAAAGAACCGATGATTCATTCATTTATGAATGTCAACTAAATATCGTAAGTACTATGAGTCAAACTCTATAGAATTTGATCCAAGGATTAAGGGTAAAAAAAAAAAAAAAAATGTAAGATAGGGGCATCCAGAGGCTAGTGCAAATCTGCTGTCCCTGCAAGCTAAAGCCCAACCAATTCTTCATTTATTTCTCTTCCTAGTCTGAAAATTCAAACTTTAATGTATAATATTTTGTGCATCAGATAAACCACCTTCATGGGAAATTCCTTCCCTGCGTCTCAGATACCGAAGACATAGCAGGAAGATCTTTCTCTTGCAAGTTCTTCCTCTGCCCTAAACAAGAGGTGCTTCAAGATTTGACAATTACAAGTCCTTTTTATTTCATTCATAGCAGATGTGCTTATGGTCCAAAGGGTAACCCATAGGTGCAAATACAAGATGACTATGAAAGGACTTACATGAAGCAAGAGATGATTATATATTCACTAGAATTCAAAAGACCTCAAGCGGTTTTCCATCTCTTATCCTCTTTAGGAGACTACTCAAAATAAGCTTATCAATGCTCCGTACTTGGAATAATTTGGGAGTGCAGAAAAGAGAATCAATCACCTCTCCAAATTCTCGCATTATCTCTATTAGCAAAACCCAAGAGACCAGATACATATGTAGCTAGCTCTTCATCTGGGATTGTTACTAACAATCCTGGCACCAACCCGATCCAGTCTCCGAATTATTGCAGATGCCTTCAAACCTCCATCATTGATAAATCCTTCCACCATTCGATACCCAATCTCTTTCCCCTTCTCTTCATTATCTGTCACCGCAACTGCTGTAGGCCCTGCGCCACTAATTGTACACCCGAATGCTCCGGCATCGATTGCAGCCTTCTTCACAGCTTCCATCCCAGGAATAAGAGGCGCTCGTTTCGGCTCCACAATGGTATCCGATGACAATGCCGACCCCAATACTTTCAAATCCCCTTGCAACACAGACGCCACAAGCGCCCCTGCTTGGCTACAATTCCATATATGATGTGACATCTCGATCTCTGTCGGCAACACAGCCCTCATCTTCTTCGTCGGAGCTTCGAATTCAGGAGTGACGAGAACAAAAAACAGCTCCTTATCGATCGGAAAACTCAATCGGATCAAATCAAGCGGCTCGTAGCATCGGATCAGTACAAACCCACCCATGATCGCCGGAGCTATGTTATCTGCATGATAACCTGAGACCTTAGCCTCCGATTCCAGCCCTGCGACAACGAGGTCTGCGCTGGACAATCTCCGACCAAAAATCTCATTCACAGCCACAACGGCAGCGGCGGCACTTGCAGCGCTAGATCCGAGACCGCTCCCTAAAGGTAATCCTTTCTCAAGAGAGAGCGATAGACCAACCGATCGTATCCCGAGAATTTTCATGGCGGAGATCGCCCCAATTCCGGCGCAATTTAAGAGAGGATCTTTGCTTAGCCTTGATGAACTATCTCCGACGCCATTGATGGAAGAGATTGAGATCTCACCTGGACGAACGTCTGAATCGACTCGTAAAGAGACGAAATCGCCTACTCCATCAACGGCGCAGCCAAGGAAGTCGAATCCCGGGCCGAGGTTAGCTATCGTTGCGGGTGCGAAAGTTTTGACGGACGTGAGGACTGGTTCTGGTTCAACCTCGAGGGTTTTGGAGATAAGAGAGCTTTTGCATCTGAAGCTGTGGAAACGAAAAGCGAAGGATGAAGAGGTGCGTTTGGAAACGAACAGGCTCGAAGTCGAAAAAGTATGATCGGTGGAGATGGATCTGAAATGAGATTGGTTGCATATCGCCATTAGAGCACTCTGAGCGTCACTTGAAAAGAAGACGAAGAAGATGGGAATCTTTCAGTTCAGAGATCAGATTTCGTACCCTAATCTTGAACGAGTTTCGATATGGTCCGGGTACCAGAACCCGAGATGGGTCAGCGGACATATGTAACGTGAGAACTGGTCCCTTTTTTTTTTTATTATTATTTTTATTTTGATTAATCCGTTTGAGCTTCAAAAATTCGTGATTGAATTTAGGATTAACGTGATTCAAAAAGATTAGGGATATGATAGAAATTTCCCTTAGGATATTCTCCTTCATCAGGAAATAGATTTCAAGTTGAGTATTTCTCCATTCACATATGCACATTGTGAATCCAACATACTGATGTAGCTAGTGTAGGTATCGACCATTGGTATACTAAAATGCACAAACGGTAAAGGCCTCCCATGATGGGGATCAGAATAACTATCATAGAATTTATTACATAAATAACTAATGGTGATCCGCACAAAACTCTCAATGAGGTCTTGTCAATTAACATACAATGTCAATGCTCGCATCTATATTTTGAAATCACGTTAAAAAATATGTGACAATCCTATGAACATAATTAATACCCAACTATGTCCCCAGTTGTGAGCACATTTTTTTTTTTTTATATAACCATATAACAACACTTCACACAAAATGATAATGCAAATCAAATCAATTCAATTCAATTCAATCTCTTCAGGTTGGCTGGTTGGTCTCTCCATAGTCTGTTGGCTGGACTATTCTATCTCTACACCTCTTCTACCATGTGGGCAGAACTGAAATTTGGTGGAGAGGTAGATCATAAAGTCCTCTACTTATATGTCAAATTTCAACCCAACACCAAGCGATGAAACAAAGCATTATAAATTCTTAGACTATGAAAACAAGTCCACGAATCAATGAATGTTCACGTACATAATGGAAAGCTATGTGGATCAAGGATTTAGTTTTTGAATACGATAGCAATCTTGGATCAGCCTATACAGATTGATCAATTTCACCCTTACTTCTCTTTTTTTTTTTTTTTTTTTGATTTTACCCTTATACAATACCGCCTCTCCTCTAGACCTTCATCTTCAAGATCCTCCACAGTTACCGTCGTTTCAAATGGAGTCTAGAGGCATATTTGGTCGCAAACTTTACTAAAGATCAAGAGTTTTCTCTGGCATGTTTGTGCTCAAGAGGTACTAGTGGATCCAAAGACCTATATGTGGATCCAAGGATTTGATTCTTTGCATTGGATAAAATCATTGCTTGTGAGTCCCTCCCTATGGGATCCTTTATATTTTGGACCTTATGGAAAGTCATGAATGACTTTGTTTTCAATAAGAAGGTGTGGTCTCCAGAGTAGGTTATGAAACATGAAAATTAATCTTTCAAGAATTCAGTGAAGCTAAAAGAGACCATTTACTAGTGGGGAGCACTGCCACATCCATTTCTCCCCAAGCAGGTTTTTGGGAGCCTTCTTCTGAAGGCTACCTAAATAAAATTGAACTGCGATGCAGCACTTCCAAAGGGAAGCTCAAATGGATGTATCGTAAAAGCTCAATCCGTTTGAGCTTCCTTATATTTTGATTAACGTGATACAAAAAGATTCGGGATCGGTGTCGTAAAAATTCAATCACTATACCTCACTCGTCCAATTATATGATGTCGATTCAATACAATACGATAGTAATCAGATCTGATATTGATAATTTTAGGATTAAAATTGATAATATGACCACTATCAAAAGGGTCAATGTCATCCCAATCAAATAGCCATATTATTAATGTGTCATTTCTCTAAATCACCGTAATAATGTCAAAATTGTCAAATCGTTTGTTGGTGTATATCTCCTCATTCTAATAGAAAATTCATTCCCATTAAAAAAGAGAAAGTTTTCCTCCATCCATAGAGGATAACTCACCTACTATTTTATTATATTAATTAGATTTAATGTTATGATTTCATATTTTTGTTATACTTTGTGATTAACGAAATAGATGTTACAACATCATTTATGATAACAATGATTGATATATGTAGTACACATGTTAACCAATATATATATTTGATTTTTTTTAGGTAAACAAATAATCCTTGAATCCAAAATATGAAAACGAATTTCAGTTTTTTCTGGAATCCTAAAATTAACCAAATGAATTATTTCAAGTAATTTTGGAATCAATTATTCGTGGGATCCATAGGTGGGATGTGAAATGTGTATATGCTTCATTTTCCATTAGTTACTATTTTAATAAAAAAAATCATATTATAACCGAAGTGGTGAACTAAGAAATTGGATTTTTTTTTTTTTTTTTTTTAAGATAATACAATTTTTTTTATGAAGATAAGGCCTGATAGTTTACATATAAAATTATATTAAATGCCTTTCGAATTATTGAAAATTCATATTTACCCTACTATTAAATGATTTCTGATAATAAGACAAGGGGCACTTGAAAGAAGGTTAGTTTTCCTTTTTTTTTTTTTTTTATTTATTTATTGATAAACAAATGTTTGGGCAAAAAGCAGAGCATCGACTAGAGAAGTATTTACAATGAATGTGGGTGGTTCTAACCACCAAACACGGGACATCATGAGCTTTTGGGCTTTAGAAATTAAAAAAAAAATTGGTAAGGCTGTGTTTGATTGTAAAGGAAATGGGAAATGGGAAATGGGAAATGGGAAATGGGAAGGGAAGGGAAGTGAAAAGAAGGGAAGGATTTTTTTTTTTTCCCCCCCTTTTGAGTTGTTTGGTTGCAATAAAAGTGAAGTGAAATTAATTTATCGGACTTGTTTGATGGGATTAAAATAAATGTAAAATTTTAAAAATTTGCAATCCAACCAAACTTGCTAAATTGTAACCAGTTACAACCCTTGTTATTAGGCGGGAGTGTGAAGGGTGGTATTATTTAACTGTCTTACAACTCTTGTTATTAGGTGGTAGCAGGGGTAAGACTGCATACAGACCCTGCAGTAGCGAGAATCTCGTGTACTCAGTTGCTATTTTATAAACTTACCAGTAGTAGTGGAAATATAAAACCTACATTTAAAATCGAATATATAAATTTTGATCAATTCTAATTAACTTGTGTCTCTATTGCATCTCGGTTTCTTCCAATTTAAAATCTGATATATAAATTTTGACCAATGATGATAACGGCTTCAAGAATATCTCCAAATTGTTCAAAGTGTCTCATCATTTCTTTAGTCTGAGTCTCCCAAGCTAAACCCCTAGTGAACATCTTCGTATAAGTTGTCTCCAAATGGGGACCTATACTATTGGAAAGCCATGGCAGATATAGTCTATCTATCCAACCCAACTAAAATCCTTCTTACCTAGATCGTTAGAATTGCCAACTGGGTTTCTCTTCTCAACCCACTTTTCTTGTTCTCTTCTTCTTCTATCATTGAATCTCCTTCCATTCCTTCACTAGGGCATAGGAAGCATCAAGAAAGAGGAAAACAATTCAATTCTTTCAGAGAGTAATTATAAGGGACTGAAATTGGAAGGAAAGGGATGGTGAAGATCTCTCTCTTTCTCTCTCTGGACTGTTTCTCTCAACCTTTCCTCCCTTCCCCAACAGTTGCAAACATTTATTTACTGTATGAGAGAGAGAGAGAGAGAGAGAGAGAGAGAGAGAGAGAGTAGGGTTTTATTTTTACTTCCTATTTTGGTGGGGAAATAAGAAGGAAAATTTTAAAGGATAAGTGAAATTGTTTTTACATGTAAAATATATTTTCCTTGCAATCAAACATCTAAAAATTATTTCCCATGGGAAAAAAAAATTCTACTTTAAATAAAAAATTTGCATTCCCCTTACAACCAAACGAAGCCAAAGGAATTAATATCTTTCTTAACAAAACTAAAAAAATACAGGTAAGTGAAGCAACGAGAAAGTGAGATCACGTATGAGACAAAGGCAGATGCTCTCCAATATAGAGACCAAGCAGTGCCATTAAGGGATGCGATAAATGTAGACAATCAAACTTGATAGTGATTTTCTAAATTCCAAGTTTGCGAGCAATAAGAAGGCTGTCACAAATGGCTTCTAGTTCAGCTGAAGAAGTAGAGAAAGAGAAGTCCCACTTGCACTTGGCTCCAACAAAGGTGCCCCCAGGTCCTAGATAATGTACCCTCTACCACAGGAGTGAGTAGCATCCTCATAGGAGTCGTCAGGGAAAATGGTGTAATGATCATCCAATAGTGGTCAGATGGTTGCTAGGGCTTGTGGTGTAGCTTGTAGAGCCCTGCTCTTTAAACCTGATTTATTGATCAGTTTGTTCGGTTTGGTATTGTAGGGTTTGAATCGAAATGGGTTGATGCCGATGCCTTGTGGTACATGACGGCAAGGGTGACGTCAAATGCGAGATGACCGGATGAGATTAAGCCAGTACCCGAGATGATCCGCACACCTAAGCCGTGCCCTTGTACATATCACAAGGTCATGTATGAATAGGAAAGGTGCGCTATCGTGTTGAATGATAAAAACTTGATCCACAATGCATGGCGAGAGTGAAGTACATGTTAAGACGCCATCTTCCTCCAAAATACAGTAAGATTGTCTTGATTGGCCAACTGGTGGGTGTCATTAGTAGGTGCGAGACCCACCAATGTGACCCACCTGTTGGGGTATTATGGACCCCAGCATGCTCAGCTTAGATGAGCACATGTGTCTCGGCCTCCTCGTTGTAATGAAGTCTTGTATGCCTGATGATATTGGCTACCTCGCTCGGAAATGCGGTTTAATGCGATTCGGTCCATAAATGGACAAAACTAAACGGACCCTATAAGATATTTATAACACCAGGGTATAAATAGCCTTATAACACCCTCTCCCTCATTTATAGTTTTTAGCAAAGTGGGTGAGAGGAGTAAAGAAGAGATAGAAAAGAGGAAGAAGGAGAAGGAGATAAGGAAGGGGAAAGAGGCTCGCCCCTTGGATTCCGGAGGCACACGTCACCTTTTCGTGGTCAAATAGTGTCCGGTGACTTGAGATCTTCATTTTGAGGTAAATAACACCATGAACCTTGAGATTTGATGAAACCCTCTTTGTATATATTTGAATTTAAAGGATAATGAAGCCATCGTGTGATTTTCTTAAAGTATTTGAGGAGAAACAAAGATTTGGTGATCATTGAAGTGACATTTGAGTTTGGGAAGAGGATTTCAAGATTTGGGGTTTTTCCAAGTAAATGTATGATTTATTTCCTCAAAATTTGTTGTTGTCTTAGATCCATGGTACAATCAAGTAGATGAAACTTAAAATGTGTGGAAAATGATGTGAGAATCACCCTATTGGGGTTCCAAGAGTTAAAATGGAAGAAAGAAAAAAAACAACAAAATCTGATAAAATCAACAGGTAAGACTGGCAGGTGCCTGACCCCCGATGTGACCTACCAGTCACACCTGCCCTCTCGGGTTCTACAGGCGAGTAAGACCAACGGGTGCCTGACCCACTAGTGTGACGTACTAGTCATTCCTGCACCTCTGATTCTACCGACGAGTAAGACTGACGGGTTCCTGACCCGCTTGTATGACCCTTTGGTCTAGGTAGACTGCACAGGTGGGTTCTCCTACCTACCTGTATGACCCACCTGTAATCCAAATGAGCTCCGATTGAACTCAAACTCGTTGACAACCTTCTTCACGCTATTATAAGCATCATGTATTTATCCTACGTTGATTCTAATCCTGATTTGGATGCATTTCTAAACATTTTATTTGTGCTAGGTTTCGAGAAACTCATCTTCTTACTCTGGATTTTACCTGTACCGTGAGTGCTGATTCTTCCACAATAATAGGTAAGTGGGGAGAGGATTTTGATTCTTTATTTTTTGAGTGTTTTTGGCATCCTTTGCATTCATGGACTATATATTGACATACCGATTGCCATGCTCATGCATATAATTGACGAATGAGTGATGCATTAGAACTGAACATGTATATCTTAAATTCTAATGCATTGTTTATATATTGAAATATTAAGAATGGATTTGTCATGTGATGTTTATGATGTCGGCTTGCCGAACATGCGTGGGATTTCTATATTAGATGCCATAGTCGGCTTGGAAACAAATGCATTAGTTCACCGTGGAATGGGACACAGAATAACTATACAATTGTACTATCTCATGTAGGAGCATGTGGTTATGATTTCATATTCCCTCGTGCTACGATCCTTCCCAACAGGGGTTTACGTGTTGGGTAATCAATGGGGAGAAGTGTTGGTCGTGGACTACCGTGGTGGTTAGAAGTATGCTTGGCTGATCATTAGGACAATTGAAAACCTTGGTGATATATTCAGAGGGCCAATCGTACTGCTTTTAATTTCTGTTATAATTTGGCCACAATTTACGTTTCTGATGTGGTTTGGCCAAGATTTACATTTCTGCTGTGGTTCAGCCACGATTTACTTTTTCGAGTGCTTACGGTGGGCCTTCTCCGACAACCCTATAAGCGTATCGTAGGATGGAGAACGCATCTCGAACTCAGGTCATACGTGCACTGTAGTTGTTAGTAGCATGTTACCTATGACTTAGAATGATTTGTTTAGGTGGAATATGATTAAAATGAATCTCATGCATATAGTATCATTTGTATTGCATTTGCTTGTACGCATGTTTCTTTCCATTTATTGAGCTAGTGAGTTCATCCCTCATGTACATATTTTTATACGATTTTGCAGGATACCCTGTAGAGAAACCCGTGCCTAGTCCCACTGATGAAACTCTAGTGGGGGATTGGTGGATCCCCGAAAAATTCAAACACGGTGACGGCTGCCTGTGTGAGGGTGTGTTGCAGGGCAACAGTGGCAGATTCTATTTACTGCACTCTTTTGATTCTTTTGATATATTTAATTTTTTGTGCTCTTGATATTTAAATTGCTATATCTTGTGTAAATATCATGCCTACGGACCCACATGTAAATACTTTATGTATAATATCAAGAGTATTTGGGGAATTACAGGTAATCATTTTGTCAGGACTTCCACTGTAGTATATTATCACATTCCATTGACCACATGTGGCTTGCTGTGTTGTGGTTACTGTATCAGATGATCCTGATGGTTTTGGGTTACCTGGAGGAAATTCGATCACCGATCTGGTTCTATGTGAACGGGGCGTGATATAGCCGATGATGGAAGAGGCTTATTAGATTCCCACAAGTCGAAGGAATGTTCAACGATAAAATTACGAATGTTGAGATCTGGTGGTTAAGCATTCAAAAAAGATTCTTAACATTCTCTAGGTAAGGTTGTGCATTTTTCGCCCCCAGACCTTACATATGTGGGAGCCTTGCGCACCGGGTACACCCTTTCTAGGTTGTAGGGATGTTCAATGGAACATGATGGAATGAGCAATAACTTGGGGTATTGGGATAATGGGCTAATAGGCTTAAGCCCACACGGTGTAATGATTGAGTTCAGGTCCAAGCTTGGATGGAAAAGGTTTGTGGGCGGAAGCCCATTATTCTAACCCAATACCTATGTCAGAGAATTAGGTACTGGGCCTCTCTGCCTCCAAGGCCTCATCGGCAACCAAAGCAAGGTTTGGTTCGAAAATGTAAAGAATTAGCTCATTTTTAGGGTTTTGGAGGTTTTGCGGGTTTTCCCTCGTTTCACCGCCTGCAGCTCTACTCTACGCAGAGAAGACATCGAGGAAGAAAGAATGGCAGCTAATTTTGCAAGACGATCTCTTATAAGCTCCCCTACATTTGCAACAAGAATCCTAAACGGTTGTAAATCATCATCATCATCTTTTGTTTCTGGAGCGAGTAAGGTCGGAGGATTCACTCCTGCAAGTTCCACATCTCGTGTTTCTCGACGTAAGCTTTCCTTGTTCTCCAGGTTTGTTCTTTTATTTTAATTTTTTTTTACTTTGTTTAGAAGTTCTCTGTTTTTGAGTTTTGATTTCTCCATTTTGTTCATTATATGCTTTCTATTAATTTTAATATGTATGTGCTTGATGAATACTCATTTAAGATTCTCTGGCCTTTTTCTTTTCCTGTGGTAATCTACTCTCAGTTTATCTCATTTGACTCACACCCCCCCTCTTTTCCCTAGTTATTTTTTTTATGAGCTCAATCCCCCAGAGCAGATTTATTGTTCACGATTACGAGGCTAAAAATGCTGTTACTATGGTTCTATGCAGGCTGCCAATGGAGTTAGGTTGTGCACAATCTTTGATGCCATTGCACAGTGTTACTGCTTCAGCATTGCTCACCTCAATGCTTTCTTTAAACGGTGAAAACTGGGGATGTCTCTCCGAAGGTGTTTCGCTCTCTCTCTCTCTCTCTCTCAACATCTTTTTATTCTTTTTCAATGGCTTATGCTTCACATGCCAAACATTTTGTACAAATGCTTGTTGTTTGAATTTTCTTACTTTAATGGAAAGAATGATCTGATATGACCTGCTTTAGTATATACTCCCTATTACTTCTGGTCTTTCGCTACTGTTGCATATACATCGTATGGATTTACATGGGAAATCATCGTTCGAAATTTCGGTTTCAATGAAGGTGAAAACAAAACCAGGTGGGATACCTAGCTTTTACGATGTTTCAGATTAGTAGGGTCCAAAGCCAAACCATCATTTTGGGTGTATTTTTTACAATCTCTAGGGTTCCACTATGCTTCAATGGCCTAAAATATGGTTCCCTTGAAGTTTTGGGAACAAATTTGAACACTTGGGCCTTGAAACAGTTAATTGAAACCTGCAACCGAAACCTTCCAAGTTTCGACCAAAATTTTGCGGTTTTGCGAAATATTTCGGTTTCGAGCCTGGTCGAAACCATACTTGACACTGAAACTTTGAACCTTGGTGGGAATCACTTTTCAGCACAATCTGTTGTGGTTTCAGACTTAGCATTAGATACTGATACGATATTGGGAGAAATGTACACACACACACACACACACACTCACACACACTCATATATATATATATATATATATATACTAGTAAAAATCTACAAGTGCAAAATGCACGTGGGACAAGAATGTGTTTGTCTGTGTGACTTACCCAAAAAAAAATGTGTATGAGAGAGAGAGAGAGAGAGAGAGAGAGAGAGAGATTATAGGATAAACTTTATAAGACGTGTAAACAAAGATAAAATGTGAAGTAAATTTTATGATCAACAGAACTCCTTGTAATCAAAGATCAAATTCTTAAAATACAATCTAAACTGTTCAATAGGAACTTGTTTGAATTCCTCTGGTAAATGCTTAATCCTTGATCAAAGAATAAGTTCTCCTCAACAACAACCTCTTTCCTCAAATTTTCTTGTTGAAACTCTATGGGTTTTTCGTTTTATATAATTCAAACTATATAACATAAGGGATCATGGAATAGAGTAGTTGTCATTTTTCATTTTTATTTACTTCATTTGAAGTCCATCCCATCTTTTCCACTTTTCTTGTAAGAAGATAATAAGATCTATGATCAATTAATTGAGCAATTTAGAAAAGGCGAAGGCATTTTCTCAAATGGGATTCAAAAATAAACTTCATTCAAGATAGAAAATCATAAAAGTCCAAGATATTTAATGCATTGCTGTTTAAGCTTAGATCTCGGGCAGTGTTTAAGATCAACCTCTTTCCCTTCTCTAATGTCCATCCTACTCAAAGTGAATACAAACCATTTTAGTCTTAGAAGCTTTATCTCATATCACAATGCATACTGCATTGTATAGGGCAGAAAGAATTTTTAGACCGGAATTAACAGGCCAATAACCAACATATCATTATATTTTAATGAGTTGGACAAAATCATGACTCTTCAACTCCTACATGCTATAAGTATTCTTACCTCTTCCTGAAACATTCCACTTTTAAAAGCACATTCTCATAAAAAGGCATCATGTTCTTAGCTTCCAAGATTTTTCTCCATGGAACTGAACCAGCTACCAGCTGATGAAGACGACGATAAAGAGGTGCAAAACTCCTTCCATGAAGGTACAATATGCTGCCAGGACCACTCGACTGAAAGATAATGTTGACCCAAGTCAATATGAATCAGCCAACACAGCCGATCTATAGCGATTCCTAAATTAGCATCAATTTGGGTAGAATATTCTCACACAAACATATAGATCACATAACCATTAGCACGAGATATGAAAAAATTAGAATAAAAAACATAATGAATGATTAATGAATCAAATAACAAAGGAAAGATGAGAGACTAACATGAATCAACCATTTATGCTACAAAACAAAGTTAGTGACAATATATACATACATAAGCAAATGCACGTAGGGGGCCAAACTTATTTATTATAAATCAAAGCTACATGTTTCGTTGTAAGTCTCCTACATCCGTAACGCATCTTTGGAATTTAAAATTATTCAAAAACGTCATAGTTGAACAACCATAGTTGTAACAGAAAGAGAGTGTACAAAAAATCATTAAAAAGATGAATAACCATAATTGTGGAACTGAGCTCTTTCAAACCTTGGAAATGTGCCGGTCTAGCCAAACCTGGATTGTTCTCATATGATCCAGCCATATTGATGTTCTACAAGAAAAAAAAGCCAAGAGAAGAAAGAACCTAATTCAAAACACTTTTACAGTTCATAAACCCATGTCCAACACAATCCATAAACCCTATGTATATTAGATAGAGAACTTAAAAATGTCTTTTTAGTATCGAATATGTATTTGGTTTCAGTCCCAGTTAAATCAATTCTCTCCAATTTCATCAATTAAAATTCAGTTATCTGATTGTAAGGGCTTTACCCAGTGCACGAGACTCCTGCCACTGCGCGGTCTAGGGAGGGTCATAATGTACACTACCTTACCCTCTACTTCACGGAGAAGCTGTTTCCTGACTCGAATGACTCGAACCTGTGGCCACTTGGTCACACTGGAGCAACCTTACCGTTGCACCAAGGTCCATCCTCTATCCAGTTATGTGATTTTCCAGCATCAAAATTCTGTAGTACTCCAATTTATAAGTTGTCTGTTAAGGCAAGAAAAAAATTCCTAGCATCAAGATTTTCTTCATTTTTTTGACAGACTGAAATACAAAACGCATATAATACCACAAGAGAAGAAGATTGAACCTAATGCAATTAAGGGTAAACAGTTCCAAGAGCTCCAGGGGCATAACAAATTAGTAAAAATTTATTCAGATATGATAGTGTAGCTGTAGAGGATTGTTGAATGCCATTATTGGAGTATGTTTCAACTTAATAGTGGAAGCCGGAAATGAGAGATTCTAAACCATTTTATGAGAACAAGTTAAGTTTGATGGAGGAATATGTTGAGAACAGAAGAAATCGTAGAGAAGAACCATTTGAAAGAATTCAATGGAAATATTATCACAAGTGGTGATATCATCACTTGTAGTAGGGGTTAGTTTTTTATTGGGGGTGTTGGGGGTGTCGCTTGTTTGAAGGACTCTTGGTAAAAGGAAAAGGTCTGTACCAGAGGGAGATGGTACAGATTGTCAACCTGCAGCAAAGTGGCAAAGACATGACAAGGAACATTATTTGGTTTTATAATAGAATCTCCTAGCACTAGTGAAGTTGGCATAATTATCGCAATAGACTTGATCTGAAAGACTCCACACACTCTCAATAGGTCAAGGCCCACCGAGATTGAGTTCAATTGTTTTGAATCTGTTGTGAAAGTCCAGACCAATGTGCAACTCTAATGGTGAACCTTTTGCCTGTTCATTGTATCTTGAACAGGTTACAAGCAGTCCTTAAAGAGTTTGGTGCTTCTTCTCAAATAGCGGTCATTTATCACCACTAGCACAATCTCTCCCTGTCTTGAATTGGTCAGAAGCAATCCTCATGATGGAGTTTGTAAAGATGCCTCACAATGAGCTTTGAACAGATTTTCTGTGACAGCCTAATGAGCAACTCTAATTGTGGTCATGTCTTGACCAGGTCAAAGAAATGCTTAGAGAGCTGGTGTTCCTTTCTTCTCGAATTGCCCAAAAGGTTAACATTAGGATACCTCTCCATAGAAGCTTGCTTTCAGTGGGGCAGTAACACCAATGCAGTACGTGCCTTTAAATCTGTTAATCATGGTCAGATATTGTATTACTTATAAGAGTGTTATTTTTTCAAGTAATTAGTGTAGTTGAGAATTGGTAGCATTCCTTCCTCTACTTCTGGAAGAGGATTTGAGAAGATTGTAAAGGGTGAAGATTGTTTGAGTTTGCTTGGGATACAAGAATTTGAGAATTTATGTCCTTTCATTACCATGAAAGTGGCATTGAAATTCTCACATCTGTATTTTCTAAATACCCCTGTGCTCTCCCCCCAACCCCTCCCCAAAGTATTTGAGCCTTAGATGTGCATAATGGAGGTATTAGGGTTGATGTTCCTGAGTTTCATGGAGGCTGAACGCCAAAGAATTTTTGGACTGGCTTAATAGCTTAGAAAAGCTTTTTGACTGGAAAGATATGCCAGATCATAAAAGGGTAAAGTTTGCTGCAACTTGTTTGAAGGGGGGTTGCTGTGATCTGCTGGGACTAGATTCAAGATGGGTGGTTGAAAGGTAAGGAGAAAACAAAGTCCAGAATTCATAGAAAATTCATTCCTGTTCCCAGACTTCTTCCAGAAACTAAAAAACTTACACCAATGAGAACCCTCTGCATCCTTTTCGCTTGGAGCATATTTATATCCCCTGCAATATACATTTCCTATAGGTTGGAACCAGTCTGTAGCTGTCAATGTATTAGCTGAGGTTAAACTTTGTTGTGATAGGTGGGTGTTACTTGTAATATGCCTATTCATTCTTGGTGCGAGTGATGGACCTTCATTATACTTCTTCCTTATTCTTCCACTTATGTGCACAACCCCATCCATGGAACTATCCTTTTGTAAGTTATTTTTGCTGATTTTTCCTTGATTTACCTGACCATGTACATCTAGGACTCATATTATACCAATTTTATATGAACATTCATATCATAGATTGAATGGTGCATCCAGGCGTCACAAGTTTTTTTTTTTTTTTTTGGGTGAATGACTTTTTCGGTTCACTTAATGCTCTGTATTTTTTATGCCACTTGGAAGCAATACTGCATAAATATCTGGTTGCAGTGAGAAATGGGCAAGGGTTGTAAGAGAGTAGGATGCCGATTGAAACTTGGAATAAAGGAGTCAACAGCTAAGAGCATGGTGTTGGTAGTGGGGAGGAAAAAAAAAAAGGAAATAGAGAAATTACCCTGAACATAATTGACTAAACCACCTGACTTTGAATTAATTAATGGCTCCAAAAGAAGAAAAGTTAGGGCCCCTTTAACTTGGAAGAGTTGTGTTGACTGTTGTTAAATTAGCGGTAAATAATTTATTAATTTCTCAATTTGCCCCCTTTTTTCTTAGAGTACCAACCAAGAGCCAGACATTGAATCCATTTTGTCCAATGCTGCAATTTGGTGATTTATATATCAGTTAACCGCTCTATGATGGTAAAAGAGGGAGTACATTTACCCTATATATATATATATATATATAGGAGGTTTATGGCTATCAGAATTTGTGTATAGAAAACAATAGAAATGGGGTATCAATGGAAGAATTTTTGATGATCAGAAAATAGGTGATAAATGATACTAATTAAACTTGTTTTTGGAGAATGGAGAGGACCCAAATGGCCATGTTGTGAAAGGTAATGGAAGGTATGGGCATTAGTGGAGCATATAGATTGAAGAAAGAAACAGCCTCTCGACATTCTCAGGGTAAGGCTGCGTAGTTCTCCCCCGGTCCTCGCACATGTGGGAGCCTCGTGCACCGGGTATGCCCTTTTGTTTAAAGATTGAAGAAAGAAATTATCCGGGAGTTGTAATCGTAGAATTGCATTGTTTATAATCTTGTAATATAAAGCCTGATAGGTAATTCTCATGTTTCTTACCCAATCATTCATACGAACTGGAAGGTTTTCTATCCACTGAAATTTCCTTAATGCTGAGAGTGAAAGTTTGAACTTGCTTCAATGCAAAGTTGTAACAATTCTTAATTGTTTGGGTTCCCAATATGCAGACTGGGCATAACAAGGAGACAGATGGGGAGAAAATTGAGGAATTAACAAATACAATTTCTTAATTATTGAAATAATCCTATCTGGTACTATTGAAAAAATCCTAACTGATTATTTAGGGAAAAAGAAGCCTGACAGGCACAGTGGCCCATGCCCAGATACAGAAGGGGGTGGGGTGAATGTATGAAGGGGAGAAATCCTGCCCCTGTTGATGCTTCTGCGTGTGCTCCCATTGCCCCACCCCCCCGCTTAGGGGCCACATTGCCTTTCAGGCTAATCTCACCTAATTATTTAGAGGTTCATACTCGAGTACGTAACATGACATGAATTATGACCAGTAATTAGAAGTAATGTCAAACATTATTTCATCATCTTGCTTTATATAATTTCATAGCTACCAAGTCGATTCATCTTGCTTTATCATTAACTCTTAGAAACAGAGGGTTAAACCTAAAGAAATTTCCTGAGGCAAATCTTAAGTACCTTTCTTTTGCATTATTTTGGATTGCTGCCTAATTTGTTGGTTCAGGAAAGATTCCAGGTGGCAAACCTTTGATTGACCTTGCTGTTTATTATGTGTTTGCAGGATTTGCATCTACTCTATAGCAGGGCCAGTGAATTTGTCAACATTGCTATGTTGAATAATTTATTTTGAGCTTCAAAGGAAAACCAGCCATACAGTCGATAACCTTGACTGTCGTATCTTCTTCTGATATTTGAGTTTTGCCTTGATGTATTTCATTATGCCTTTTGTTCCAACCAGTTGAGACGGTTAAATAAGAAAATTCATTACATTGTGGTTGGTTGAGATATTGTTTTCTCACTATTATTACCAGAAAACAAAATGTTTCTTTCTCCATATAAAAAGATTTTCCTTGGAAGTGGTTGTTCAGCCTTCTTTTTCTTTTGTTGGTTGGATTTCTTTCTGCTCTTTCTGATAAAGGTGGACTTGGTTGTTGGTTTAGGTGATCAGTCTCTTCTCTTTCTTTACATGATCGGTGTGTACAGTCTCTCTCTCTCTCTCTCTCCTCTTGACATGTAAGTCTACCAACCGCGCGATGTTCCCCCCCACCCAAAAAAATCCTGCCATTGGAAGGGAAGGGCAAGTAAATCCCATTACACTCGACGAGTTTAACTTGCATTGTGCCTCAGGTCCACTGCTGCCTGTACAGTGTGCACAACCAACAAGCCGAGCCTGGTGTAGCCAGGGTAGGCTATTAGGCTTATCCAGTTCAGAATCCTCTGATTTAGAATTTTAGATGATTGTATTTGAATAGTAAATTGCAGTGCAAGTTTGTGTTTACTTTCCTCTTGTTTTCTGTTTGTGAAATCCTTTTCTCTTCCATTTCCAAAGAGGAAATTCATTTTTGCATTCATTTGGTTGGGATTGAAGTGGATGGGACATGGAGCTGTTGATTTGTTACAGTGTATTATTATCTTGGAATAACAGAGGATAAGAATATAGTAAAACCGGATTCTTTGCTGTAAAGCATAAATCAAGCTTTCAAGGGTATATATAGGGAGAGAAATTGCTACGATGTTAGAGTGTAGTTTTTTCACTAATGAGAGGTGGGAAACCAAATCATCTAGTAGGGGGATCTTCATTTCTACCATTGGAAGGAGAGAGAGTTTGAGGATGTGAGAGGGGCATGTGTAGGAATTTGTACTCTGTCGTGGCAATTTATATTAGTATTCTGTTCTTTTGGAGGGCAATTAGAATTTGACTGTAAATTTTATGGGTGGTTATATCGAACATGATCTATCAACCTAAAACACGAAATTATAAGGTTAGGGTTGTTCCAGTCGAGAAAAAGGACCAAGACTCTCGTTTTCTCTCTTCAACTCTTGGTGCAGCTAATTCCTCATTTCAAAGAATTGGAAATTGGCTGAGACCAATCTCAATTCTAGATGATTTGAAACAGTTGAATTCAACTAATTTTTCTAGGGTTTCAGATCAATCCTCAACTCGATCGACTCTATTCAAACTGGATCGAAATGAGAATCAATGGAGACTGACACACTAGCCAGTGCCAATTCCACTTCCTTGAACCTTACTCCTTATCTAAGCCGAAAAGAGTGACTAATTGTAAAAGATGATAACGACTTGATTAAGACTTGATTGGCAACTTAGACGTTAGCATCTTACATCACCATTCTTACTTAAGCAGTTGGATCCCATTGAAAGACCACGTTTTTCGAGTTTCAATCAAACTGATTGAAGGAAAAACAGAGCATGTGTGTAAGTGTGAACACGAGTGGACGTTAACTTTCCCAAGTCTTTTAAAATTCAAGCCGTTTTTTGGTTTCTCTCTCTACCCACAAAGTCTTTTCCAAGTGTACTACGCACGTTTCAGTCTATACCTCCAATACCAGGAAGCAACATAGCATCTCTTGTTCTTACTCTTGTTGCTCAATGATCACTTGCTCTATTTCGAATTTTATTCTACTGATGCTACTAGTGTTTTTTGGTGAGTGGATTGTAGATAAGTGCTCGTGTGGTATTTTTGCTTCTTGTATTCTCTTGTTTTCAACTCTTTGTCAAAGTTGTACTTATCCCACTTTAAATCCTTTAGCAGTGGTACAATGCATATTATGAGTTGGAATGTCAGGGCTTTGCATGCTAAAATCACAAGGGGTTGCCTTACCAGCCATGTCAACTTAGCCAAATCTGACATAATTTTTCTTTGTGAAACTCAAGTTTCGGATCATGGATCTTTCAAACTTCTTAAGAAATCTTCTTTGTATGATCTCTCCCATAATGTTAATAGCTCCGGATCTACTAGAAAAAAGGGAGGATTATGGTTGATTATCAGGAATTATGTGAAATTCTTAGTTATTCACTCTGGCTCCTATTTCTTTGCAATCCACATGGAACCTTCTCTAGAGTTACCTTTCTCATGGAACATTATATGTGTTTATGCCCCCACCACACCCTAACATGAAAGCTGCATTTTGGGAAGAACTTAACTTGTTCTTAAGAACGCTAACATTGCCCTTCATTCTTATTGGTGATTTCAATGAAATTACCACTCACGATCAGAAGTTTGGGGGAAGACCTTTTAATCCCATACCCTCTTCCTCCCTTTTGAAAGGCATTATCTCCCACCATAACCTACAAATCATTCCTCTTAAAGGAAACCCTTTCACTTGGTCCAATAAACAACGCCCACCCAATCTGATCAAGGAAAACTTTGATAGAGCCTATGCTAATCTGCCATGGCTCGCATTGTGTCCCTATGTCTCCCTCTCCAAATGTGCATCGCTTGGGTCAAACCATAACCCCATTGTCTTAAGCACCAATTCTGCACGATCATCAGTGAAAAAGCTGTTCCATTATCAACATGCATGGATGACCCACCCAGACTTTCTGTCTTTGTACTCAAATAAATGGATCTCTCTTGGGAATGAAAACATAATGGCCAAATTGGCATCTCTTAGCAGGTCTTTGACCTCTTGGAACAGAAATGTTTTTGGTCAGATTGAACAAATCAAAGAATAACTTCTCTCTCAATATTTGGCTTTGGAAAATTGTTTCCCAAAGGGGGGAAGCCCTATATGGGGGGAATTGATTGTAAATTCTCTTGGATCTTGACGCTGAAGAAAAATTCTGGCACCAATAATCAAGACATGACTATATCTTCGACAGCGACAAGAACACTAAATTTTTTCATACTGTTGCAAAGAATAATCACCATAAGAGACATATTGATCACATCAAGGACTGAAATGGTGTTATAATTGATGATCCTTGTGTGATGGCAGCTGAATTTGCTTATTTCCTTCAAAATCTCTTTTCAACTTCTGAACCTCTCGATCCCCATTTCATTGAATATTTGTTTCCCCCACTGGAGGACTTTGATGATGACACTCTTGCTGGCCCCCCTCTTTTGAGGAAGTTAAGGCTGCTATTTTCTCAATTGGCATTTTTAAAGCACTTGGACACGATGGCTTTCAAGCAATTTCTTCCAACAATGTTGGGATTTGCTTCAATTCGACATTTTCAAATTTGTCTTGGATTTCTTCCAATCAGCCACTCTCCCTCCTCACATTAACCATACACTCATCTGCTTAATCTCAAAAAAAGAAAATGCACTCTTTGTGACTGATTTCAGGCCAATCAGCCTCTGCAATGTAACCTACAAATTTGTCGCAAAAATCTTGGCCTCTCGATTGAAGTCCACCATACATAAATTTATTTCTCCTCACCAAGCAGCATTTGTACCAGGTCGCCAAATCACCAACAATATTGTTATTGCCCAGGAGATCTTCCATTTCCTCAAAAGGAAAAAAAGTAAGTCCGGGTTTGTGGCCATCAAAATTGGACAAGGCCAAGGCCTATGATAAAGTCAAATGAGAGTTCTTACTTGCTATTTTCAAAATTTTGGGGTTTACTGAGAAGTGGATTAGTATGATTCAACATCTCATTAGTACCACTTCGTTCTCCATTAAATTGAATGGATCTGCCTTTAATTTTTTTAAAGCATCTAGAGGAATATGTCACACCTGCCCACTTAGTCCTTTCCTTTTCATAATTGTGATGGAAGGTCTCTTTAGACTATTGGTGACTTACAGAGATATGAATCTTTTTAGGGGCATTAAGATTGCCAGAAATGCCCCTGAAATTTCCTGCCTCTTTTTTGCAAATGACACTTTCATCTTTTGTAGGGCTACATAGAAAGACCTGACAACCATTAAATGCATCTTGGACCTCTTTTCTGATCTCTCAGGTCTATCCATTAATTTTGCTAAAAGCGGGTTAACTTTCAGTTCTAACAGTTGTGAATACTCAAAAATGCTTTTAAGCAAAATTATTGGTATCAATGAAATGACCAATGACACATGCTTTCTTGGTACCAACCTGTTCCACTCTCGGAAAATGACTTTGACCTTCAATAAAATTGTAGCTAGAGTTAAAAATAAATTAAGTTTGTGGAAATCTAATTTACTCTCTTTTGCAGGGAGAGGCATCCTTCTTCAATCATCTCTAACCTCGATTCCTTCTTACCTCATGTCATATTTTGCTTTTCCTAAGAAAATTTGCAGGGAACTTGATTCAATCTCTTTGCATTTCTGGAATGGAGATGATGGTAAGACAAATAAAGCTCACTTTATCGGATGGAATAAAATCTATCAACCAAAGTTTATGGGAGGGCTTGGTTTCAGAAATGCTGAAACCCAGAATAAAGCTCTTCTTCTCAAACTGGAATGGAGACTCTTATCAAATGCTAATAGCGTCTGGGTCCAAGTCCTTAGGTCAAAATACTTTGCTAACAGGTCAGTCTTTGACCCTAAAACTCTTAAAACAAGAGGATCTTGGAATAACATTAATAAAATTCTTTCAATTTTGAGAAGGATGGTTATTCAGAAAATAGGTAACGATTTCAATACCTTCTTCTAGTTTGACCCATTGGTCCACTCTCAAAATAACATTTTTGAGTTACACAAGGTTTTGAACAACAATGGAACACGCACACTCTCTAATGAATCATTTAGTAGCTTCATCATTGATAATACTTGGAACAATGAACTGCTAAACTCTGTTGTTCCTGGTAATGTTATTGATTCTATTGTTCAAATCCCTTTATCCCATAATAATGACAGATGGTGGTGTACCCTATCACAGGAGGGATCCTTCTCAACAAAATTACTTGCTAAATTTCTCCAAACCAACACACTAACAAATTTCAATGCATGCCCAAACATGTGTTGTTGCTCATCTCCATGCTCACGATGGTGGCGATTTTTCTGGAAAATCAAGATCCACCCTAGGTTTAAGATTTTCTTTTGGAGAGCAATAAAGGACAGTTTACCAACAAAGGATATTTTGACAAAATGGGTGGATATAGACCCATTATGTCATTTATGCTCAGACAAGCAAGAATCTCTTTATCATTTATTGGTAGACTAAGAAATCACAAGGAAGATTTGCGCTTCAAGCCCATTGTGCTTTAAACCTGATCATCTTCCAATGGATTCTGTTAAGAAACTAGTTTCATTTTGCTTCAACTCTGGTTTTATTCCGGAAAAATATCTGAGATGGTTTTTTTTCTGTCTTCATAATCACTTGTTACTTTCTCCGGAATCATAGAAATAAAGCACTTTTCTGTGCACAAAAACTAGATTTTGTTAGCACCCTTAAGCACATTGAATTTTGGATTGCAAATGGGATTACTCGCTCTAATCAAGAGAACCAGGTGACATCTAACTCAAACTCCATCATCACACCTACACCATTAACACTAAGCACAATCACTCTCATCATTACTATTATCATGGACAAACAGAGAACTATGTCTGCATGGGTGATTGCTTTTATTTCCCAAAAAAAAAAATATCTTATGTGAATCAAACTATGTTTTGACAGGAAAAAGAGGTGAGGCGGAGGATCTAAGTCTTCTCAAAGGGCTGGAATGGGCAAGGACCAAGAGGTGGAAGGTGAACGCAGTGTGGAGTGACGCAGAAGACCTAAAACTGTTTTTTGATAAACAATTTGAAAAACTTTTAACATTATGGCCAAAGACTTTAATTATGCTCAGTTGTGAGTTGGACAAGCATCCTGCTACTCCTACTTTTTGTATTATAAATAGACACAGGCTATTAGGAGAACTAAAATCTATAGCTTACTGAAAGCCCACATATAGGGCAGATATGCTATCCAATGTAAATATTGCCACTTAATGAATATATTCTGTTTGGTTGATCAAAAAACATAACATCCAAGTGCGCCGCTTTACCTCTCAGCCAATACATATGTAGAGAGCAAAGAATCACGTTTTTATTGTTTTCACTTTTGCTCTCTCTTCTTGACCATGTAACTCATCTCTCTTTGTCTATTGGACATTGGAAGATGTGGTTTGTAACTTTGTATATCTTTTATCTATATCTTAAATAGAAAAAAGAATGCTATCTGATTACGTCATTTACTGCTAAATATTTCTAGAGTGAGGGAAGGCGCGCTAGCGTGCTACAACTAACATAACAGCCAGCTGAAAACGTTAGCCTAGTGAGCTACTCTAACTCGCTTTTAAAAGCGGAGCTCACTCCTATTAAGCGAGCAAAAATATAGGCAACACAACCTACAAACTCCGGTCCGAGACCTAGAATGCGGAGTAAACAAAAGCTTTCAACCCGGAGTGCGCTCAAGAGCAAACACTAGAGCGAAGAAAGCCTTTATCCCTTTGGCTTGCCTAGACATCAACGTAGTGGTGATGTGATTAGCTAGGTAGTATTCTTTCTCTCATCTAAAATATGAAAAAAGGTTTTTTGAGCCACTAGGAAAGGGTATACTAGCATCTCTCTCTCTTTCACATATGCACACATGAAATGATCTCGTTCCCACTTTATTTACAAAATCATTCCTCTACACTTCATTGGTGTACTCCTCTATTCTGTTTTCTTAGGGAACCCTTTCCTAAAAATTATCTACTTACATCTCTCTCTCTCTCTAGAGATGCTTAGTCCATCACAGTTCAAGATTCAGTATCGGTGGTTCCTAATAACAATACAATACCAATACTGTAACACAATGGTATAGGTACAACTGAAGGTAAGATAATAAAAAAAAGAAATAGTATTTTGAGGGACAAGTGGTCCAATCTTCCCAATATGATTGATTGATATTGATATATTGGTGTGAGTCAAGACTCAAGACTGATACGAGTACATATATCGAAACTGATACCTGAGGGGTCATGATCTACACAATTTTAATTCTATCTTGCATAGAGGCTATTTCCTGACTCGAACCCACCACTACCACTAGGTCACAATGGAGTAACTTTACTATTTCACTGATATATTTATCCAAAAAACAATTATTATTATTTATCATTTTATCCAAAAAATATATATTATTAATCCCTTCTTTAATTGCAATTGTGATACACCAAGACACATTGGTATTGGAATCAGAATGCTCCTCCATGAAGATTTTAGTGATGCTCAAAACCCTAATAGATACTATCACATGGTAGAAGATTTTCATTGTGAGGCTTTTTCTTCTTTCAAATATACCCCTCGGTCTTTGACAACCCACATTTCGGTTGCTATGGTTTGAGAGTCTACAAATCTATCCTTGCTTTTCAAAACTAACCTGTTTACCCTTTTGTTTTGAAACTTTGTTTGCCCTAGCAAACAGTGGGGAGTGGCAAGGCCTTCAAGGAAGCTCAGTATTTGTCATGTTGCAAATTTGATGGTCCCCAATTTCATGAATAATTGGACTTCAAGAACCGTTAATGTAAAATTTCAACCTAAACAGACAAAATAGAAGTTTGAAAATCAAGAGTATGGGACAGTATGTGGTAATGGTTGGAATACTACATTAAAATTTGACTGGTGACTAATTTAAGGCATATACGACCTTATCACAATTCCACGTGACACACAATGAGATGATTCACCTTGACGAGCTTATCAAGACTAGAACACTTAATCAGTTTTTCATATTTTAAAAATATGGTATGAATTTATAGTTCCTCAAACCATGGGTATTGACATTTAAGTTGTAAAAATTAGAGGGGTTTTTTGAAGAAAACACTTCAGTGTGAGGATGCCCTCCCATGTTTTAAGTGTTGGGAAACCCACTAATTTTGCACAAGTAATTCCAAAGTCTTCATGCTTAGAGAAATTCTACATGTATATGATAGTTAGGATTAGGGTAAAAAAAGAGGAAATGATGAATGCACTGCCAAGTTGCTAGTTTCCACATCTTGTTTGATTTTATATAAAGGAAAGATGAAATTTTCTTCAGCATATTATCATTTAAAAACAAATTTTTAATTAAAATGATGCTACATGGTAAGGTTATTTAACACGTGCAATCAAAGATTTAAAGCTTAAACACAAAGGGATGAGGAATGCGTTCGTTAGTTGTGAAAGCATTGAGTTTTTCGTCACCATGGAAGAGAAATTAAATCTCTTGATTCACGTGTTTTGGTGATTAAATGGGACTTCATGAATATTTCTAAGAATATTTCAGACTTCGTACAACTAAGGACAGAGATAATAATGATTCCAATGTTGACAAAAAATAGTGATATCCAATAGTTTGATATGTACCCTGGAGTGTATTTGTCAGGACCACCCGAGAGGGCGAGAGAGAGATATATGTTCTTTTCCTACTTTTGTCGCTGAATGGAAAAGATGCCCATATTAATTTCTGTGGAAGACTCAATATGTGGAGTAACACGTTCTATGGAGAAAAACAAAGTGAGATTGATCTTGCCTGGAAGCTTTGAAGTTTGAGCACACCATTTGCAACGCATATATATATAAAAGTTAATTGAGAGTGGCTTAGGTTCATGTATGAGAATGTATAAAAATTATCTTGGTCCATGAATGTAGAATCAATTTTCTCTCTCTTCATTTAGTAGATTCTATATCTACAGATCAGGTTCATATACGAGAATGTTCTCGTATATGAACCTGATCTGTAAGCTTAGTGCTTTTCATGTTGATTGATTTCATGGTGTGCAAAGGTTTTCTACACTTTTGTGTATACACCATCACCAAGTTTTTGTCACTTGGAAGGTGATGTGACAATATAAAATGAATCAGAGCATGGAGACGAAGAAGAAGAAGAAAGCAAACTCTGTTTAGGTTGAAACTTTAACATTTAAGCAATAGTTCATGAGATACACCAATCCACAAAATTTAGTTCCAATCAGAAAATACGAAAAGGAAAAATAATTGATGTCTTCTCGATGGATGTGAAGGAATCCTTTACCCATTAAAAATAAGATTAAAATTCTCTAGTCTTGTCAAGACAAGAATACCATAAATAGCTAACATCTAATGTAGAGGTTTTCCATGATACTAGAGTGGGAAACCACATCACTAATAGAGGATCTACATTTTGTATGTGGAGGGACATTATTTGTGGGTCCCATGGCTAACTGTGTGAGAGATGTAAGAAGGAATCTTCACTCTGGTATCATGGACAGTAGTATTTTTTTTTTTTTTTTGAGTTCAGATAAGGCATTCATATGAGAATGATTTTCATACGGTATTTGATCCACACTTGGACTTCACTTAATCTCTCTCCTCTTTTAATTAATTTTTATTTTCAGTGGAATCTAAGTGTGGATCAAACATCATACAAGAATTCTTACGAGGACTTGATCCACACCTTTTTTTTTCCCCCTATATGATAATGGAGGTTAATGTATATATGTGATGGGAGAGGGCTGGGTAAGTTTTCCTAGAGCCGACAGTTCAACCAATTGGGGGGGGGGGTTTAGGATAGAAAAAACATGGGATCCAGCTTCTCACCATGAAACCCATGAACCGAGGACCCGGACATGCATCATGTAGGGTGAGAAATACCCTCCTTTGTAAGTAAATAGAAACCAAACAATAGGTATAAGACTTTAACAAAAACAATTGCTTAATTGAAATGTAATTACAAGTAAATGATGACTTACTTATTCAAGCAATCCTCTGAAATAGTTGTAGAAATCGTCTATCTTAAGTAGAGTTGAGTAGTATATAGATACTCTCCTTAAGATATTTGATCGTCCCGTATATATGTATACAACTGGATTAACCTTACGTTCTCACCTCCAAGATGAAACAACTCCCAAATCAACTAAGGTGCACTTCCAATAGGTATGTCACAGTGTGTATTTTGTACAATACCCAACCAAAATCTGTATTATGTATATATGGAATGTAAACACCTGTATACAATTGAGTATATTTGTATAGGTATCCATACGTATACGGGTATGACTCTATACACGTATGGGAATGTACATTCACTTATGGGGAAAGGTACATGTCTCATACGTACAGGTGCATTGCATGTAGTAAAAAGTAGGTTCTTTGAACCACAACCACATCCACACCCACACCTCGGCCCGACGTGATTCAAAAACACCCCAGGAACCCCCACACACACATAACAAGGGAGAGTGTCTCTCCAAAGGGCATGCACCCTTAACAAACATTCCTATATATATCCAATTTTTCTTTCATCGCTAAACAACATGGGGCTAAACTTTTGTGAGTTATCTTTAGCTCATTCACAACTCTACAAGTGCTAAAGACAAAATAATTAATTCAGAAGAAACACTTTTGAGGAGGAAAACTGAATTTCAAAAAGACTACTTTGGATTTCAAAAATATTGATTTTAAAATAGACCAATTTGACCATAGTTGAACCTTAAATTCCGACATCCTTAGGTCGAAAAAAAAATTCAACCTACCCCTAAGATTTCATTTCCCTTGCAGCTACCAAGTTTCATAAGAAACTAAAAACAGTGCTCCAGTTGGAAGGGCAACAGACAAAATTAGAGAGCTCAACAAGCTAGAACCCTAGTGAATGTTTTTAACCCTTAATTGAACTGGAAACATATAAAGGTGAAAGGCCAGAATTTGCTGAAAAAGATGTGGTCGGTGAACGCGCGGGAACGATCAGTTCATACCGCCTTCCGCAAAGAGAGTTATTTTTGGTAAAATTCCACGAAGAGAGTGGGAGACAAAAGAAATGTAGAGAGAGAGAGAGAGAGAGAGAGAGAGAGAGGATGGTGGTGGGCGGTGGGGCCCAATCAGCTTAATTAGTATAGACAGATAAGAGTATACAGGGGTTCCATCGCCTTCGCACTATCAAATTAAGTGCCAGGAAGGAAGCGGGTAATCTCTCTTCTCCCCTCGTGTTGCATAATGGCCTTAGTCACGAGTCTTTGATTGAAAAGCTAGATCTATCCACTGGATAATTAACTCATTTCTGTAACCCGATTCAGCCACGTGGATAAATCTTTCTATGATGGAAAGGGCTCATCTCCCTTCCTCTCCTTTTCCCTCCTCTATAAAACCCAAACCATCCTCACTCCTCTCCATTCTTCAGTCTCTCTAAATAATAGAACACAGAAGGAGGGTTCTTCTGGGTTTTCTTCTTTGTTCCTTTAAAAGGCAAAAAAAGAGAACATTAGAATAAGAAGAGATGCAGAGTTGCAGGGTTTCATTGTCAAAAGTTGATCGAAAGACTATTGAAAGAAACAGAAGAATGCAAATGAAAGGCCTTTGCTTCAAGCTTGCCACTCTCATCCCTCGCCACTACAACTCTACTAAGGTTAGTATTCTCTCTCTCTCTCTCTCTCTCTCTCACAAGCATATTTGGACTCCTCTTCATATCATATTAGGCTGCTCACTTTCGATGTGGGATTATTACTTTAAGGAAATATCATCACAGCAAGACCGATTAGACCACGCGGCAAGTTATATAAAGGAACTGCAACAAAGAGTGGAAGAACTAAAAAGAAGGAAGCAGTACTTAGCCATGAATATCAATGGGACCAACAATGATATCAGAGATAAAATGACAATTAATGGCTCAAATTTACCAGTAATTGAACTGAGGGACTTTGGTCATAGCTTGGAGGTTACTTTGATGAGTGGATTCAATTCAAACTTCATGTTCTATGAAGTTATTAATGTTCTTGCAGAAGAAGGAGCAGAAATCATCAATGCTAGCTTCTCTGTGGTGGGTGATAAGATTTTCCACACTTTCCATTCTCAGGTAATTCTATTAATTTACTTCTTTAATTTAATTAATTAGCTTTGTCTCCTAAGATCAATACTAAAATGGGTTTTGCTTGGTTTGATCTTTGAAGGCAGCTAGCTCAAGAGTAGGGGTGGAGACTTCAAGTTTATGTCAGAGATTGAAGGAGTTGGTTTATTAGTTCTTTTCCAAATTCCAGAAGACACTACTGCAGAGACTGATCATCACTGATCATCTATGGCGATTCTGGTTTTAGTTGGATTACTTAGGATATGATTTTGTAATTGCAAGACTGTAATACTGTTTTAGAGGATAAGAAAAGAGTGGTTTACAAGCCATGAGCGTACTTTACCTGCTTTATCAATAATGCTTTTCTGATAAGTATGGCAGGAAAAAGAAAGAAGAAAACTCTAGTACCCCCCCCACCTGGCCAATTAAATTTGATCTCACTGTGTAAAACATATAGAATTTATTCATTGTGAGCTTGGAGGATCAACATCTCTCTTGAATAAGAAAAACATAAACGGCTCAATCTAACCAGTTCATAATATAAGAACACATTTGTAAAACATGCATTAATGATAAAGTTGAGATTTACATGTCCACAAAATTTCAATGATAAATTTTTTGGACAGATAAACATAACAGGGTAGTATGTTCTGAAATTTTTTGTCAATTTCAATATGTTATATGGAGATAAGGATTACTCGATTGTGCACTCCTGCACCAGAACAACGGAGGTGAAATAACCACCTTGCCTGCACCTGTTGGATGTTTGGGCGTGGATTCTCATTGGTCATCGCTTTAGCCAATAGGAGCTCACATAAAAGCATCAATAGGGAAGGGATCATTGCCTTTCATGGGGGTGGATAGACATTTCCCAATGTGTCTAAGTGTAGCCCTTACACTTCCCCATAAAAAATATTTTCTCTTATTTATATTAATAATTAATCAAATATTATTAGATTAAAAATATCCAAATGATGCCAAACAGACTTGAATATGAACACTTAATGAAATATATTATGGATACTAAATTGGATTCACATAGAAAATACAATAGTTGGATACAAATTGAGGTGTTTGACCTACATTGAAAAATTTACATCCTGAATTTTTTTTTTTTGGTAATGAATTTTACATCCTGAATTCACTAACATATTTCAACCAATTTGATCATGAAAATCACAATATTTCATGTGGTGTACCAGTGTAAATTAATGAGAAACAAAAGGGATCAAAATCATTCAATCATTCTCAAAATCACAATCCATGATTTTCCAAATTTGAAACCAAAGTACCTAAAAAGGATTTCAGCCATCTACCCCCCCCCCAAAAAAAAAAAAAAGGCCTAACTAATACTATTAAGAAAGGAAGTGAAACTGGTTTTGAGAAGAAAGAAGGTTAGTTTTTGTAATTATGATTGTATAGCCAACATAAAGCCGTTATCATATTTGGTAGTTATACTTTCAGATGTAATTTTTTTTTGAATCAAGGAGATTAAAAAGTTGTAAGATATGCTACACAATTATGTGGATAATGATTACAAAAGCTTTCACTTTTAATATTGATTTCAGACAAAAGGTTTTATGTATGACCGTGTATGTAAGTGATCGTGCATTTAACCATTGGATGGGAGGAAAAAGGAATGTGTAATTACTAATTACACTTCCATCCCCAGCCTCATCCAATGGTTGTAAGACACGATCATGTTCATATACGACTAGCGGGCTAAGCACAAAAATTGAGTCATTGATTCAATTTTATTTCCCTTCTCTTTATTTTCTCTCTCCAACCAGATGGAGCCTAAATAGCTACTAGCTAATAGCATCTTTCCACACTATTTATATTTATATATATATATATATGAAATATAAAATAATTAAAATTAAAAATTATCAACCAAGTTAGCTTGAACATAACCATGTCTCTTACCAGCCACCCAGTCATGTCCCATCTCAGATCATTGTCACCTTTGAAATTTCATCAGTGGCCATACTCAAGCAACTTGTTTTGAAATTTTATGTATCAAAACGTCATCAATGGACTATACTCGCAATATTAGAGGTTCTTAATTATTGTTGGGGAGAGGGTTGGGCACACGGTTAGCTTTCCGGGAGCTAGTGGTTAAATCAATGAAGGACCTAGGATGAAGGAGTATGGGGTCATTTTCAAAGGGGAGGAAGATAGCTTAGAATAACTTGTTCTCTCTCTTCACATTCATTTCGAGTGATCAATAATTAAAAGAATCGATTTTCCATCACAAAAAAAAAGAGAGAATCTCTTCACGCATGGGTTCTGACGTTTGAATGAGACCTCGACCAATTTCTGAAGAAATGGTGGATGAAGGAAAACTGTCCTAATCAGAATGTGAAAAACGTGGAATTATGAAAATTTGGGTGTTAAGTCTTTTGACCGAAAAGCTTGGAAGTGAGGTAGGGACTTCATATAAAGCCATGGCCTGAGGGCCGAGGAATGATAGATGGATGGGAGAAGCTTGGGTCTTGGCATCAATGTGCCAATAATTTCTCATTTGTCTTGTATCTTTGGATCATCAGGCACCATCTCATTCAGTAGATCCTTTTTCAAGGAATAAATAGAATTTGTTTCTAGAAAATAATTTTTTCCACTTTTGTTTATCTATGTTCAAGCATAGGTGGACACGAAGACATGATATTGTTTCCCCTCCCCCCTTGGTCCAGATGCCTCTGTGCATCTCCCATTGGCCTGTGCATTGACTCAATGGCGATACAAGAGGACATGATTTTCTTGTCCATTTATTCTTTACAAGAACTCAAGCCTTTCTTTTATCAAAAAGCAAGGAGGTAGCTGGCAGCGTTCTTGACCTTATATAGGAAACAGAATATACTTGCATGTGCTTTTCTATGGGCATTGTTCTCTTGCCTTTTAACAATATGTTTTTCGTGTCAACTTCTATTTTTGGATAGATCTTAAACCAATCTGATTTATTGATTTTTTTTTAATATATTTTTTGTGCAATTTATTTTATTTTTAATATAACAATTTGACTTATTGACATATCTATAATATGTGGCTATTGGAAGCATTGGGATCAATGGATCTTGGAAACCCATGTAAGAAAATTATATGGTTTTCTATGTAGTTCAATCATCTATCCAATAGTCTGAATGAGAAAATCATATCACACCACTTAGAAACAAATATTAGGGTTCCATTTGAAAGTAACGATCACACATCGGATGCGAACAACTTGATAGAGGCTTATAAGTACTTGTGCATCATCTCTTTGGTAGCTAAACTTTAAGAGTGAATTCTACCCAAAACCAAGTGAATGGTATCAGAGTCGAGAGGTGTTGACTCTGATGTGCTTTCGATGGCAAGCAGATTTGGAGTTGGGCTGGCCTTAGGTATTACTCCCAAAACTTGACACAGTGACAGTTAACTGGACTTGGCCCATTAATTGATAGTGTTGGGTTGGGTTGGTCATATTATGGGCCTTGGGAAGGTAGTGGCAGGAATTGCAATGTAAAACCCCCCAAACCCTCTTGACAGAAAAAAAAAAAAAAAAAAACCCTCAAAGCTTCATTTTGACACTTGGCAAATTTTGTTTGACCTGAAACTTTACATGCTCATACCTAAAAAAAAAGGGTATATGAGTTATATTCCTAAAGTTTAAGCCCATATAAGGCAAACACTTAGGCTGCCTTGGACAACCTTGCAACTTGGAAAAACTCAGGTCCCAATTTTCTCCTCCAATATATTAAATGGGTTGAAAGTAATAGAGCACTGGAAATTCAGAGCTATGGAAGAGTGCATAGTAGTAACATTTTAAGAAACAATATCAGATCGGGCATATTGGCCGATATCAATATTTAACCCCGATCATATATTAGTGGAACAATTTTTATTTGGGGTAAATTTATCCAAAAAATGATTTTTTTTTCAATAAAAATGGAAGACAAAATCATCTGACATTGAAAGGTATTTGATTGAATTAAGCTTTGAAATTTGGCATATTGACTAATCTACTTAATAATTATTTATTTAACCATTAGAGTTACCACATCATCATTCCACATGGCACGATGAGGGTTAACATCTTTGAGGATAAACTTTACTGATGCAAGCCAGGAGATTTGGGGTTTACCCCAAAGTGGGGACCTTGAGGATGAGTTTTTGCCAAACAATAAATAACAATTAAGAAAGAGTAAAGAATCACCAAAGGAGCCTTATCTTTTTTACATGATCCATCATCAATGTTCTTTAATTACCTCTTTAATGGTTAAGGAATGAAAGATATGTTTGATTCTCTAGTAGCATAGGATACCATTTATTGCATCAAAATTTTAAAAAATCTCACCAATGAGAAGCCACGAAACGGTTTATAGATAAAGGTTAAAGAGGTAATTTCGCACGAAGAGGAGAAATGATCTTGGGAGTTGGGAGCCAAGTGGTATTCAAGTGTGTCACGATTGGTCCGCGCCCTTTCCGTGAATTAAAGTACTTTGTCTGTGTTTTTTCAAAGTGGCGAATATAGTCTTTGCTTTTATTAATATGACGAGCTCATCCTTAACGGCTATTGGACACGTTTGTCATTATGGGAAAAGTACCAGCATCTTTCAATTTCAGTCCTTACGGGTGTGTTTGGGTGCCCTTCAGGCTTCAGCTCCCACTTTGGTTCAAATTTATAGCAAAACTCCAAATGAAATACGAACGTTGCTTTAACGTTCCAATTTTTAAAATCCAAATTTTAAAATCAAGCTCCTCAAATGCACATCTTCTCTTCTCCATGATCCTAGCCTGCTCTGTTGTTCTGTTCCTCTCTTCTCCATTATCCTAGCCTGATCTGTTTCGAAGCAGTTCCTGGGATCGTCCCTTATGGGTTTTGTTCTCCCCTTCAAAGCCCACGGTTCTGTTCTCCTTGATTTTCTTCGAGCGTATCTGGGGAATTCTTCTTCTGCGTTTTTCTTCAACTGCAAATATTTAGTTTGCTCGGATTGTAAATCAAGAATCGAATAAGTTCTGAGGTAAAAATATTACTTTCCTGTCACTCAGGATCACTGCTTTCTTCCACGTTAAACTTTCACTCCTTTGGGGTTTCTTTAACCCATTTTTCCACTCAATAATTTTCCTTCTCGTTGTCTATTGTGATTTCTTGTTGACTGTGGATCAACAACCCAGTCCCAAATCAGATCCTTTTCCCTTACTCCATGAATTTTCCTGGTATCCAACCTTAATTGTTCTTCTCTGTTCAGAAACACGGCCGAAGATCCTTATTTGGCTCTCTATCAACCCTCGAAGATTATGGCAGCATTGGCTCCTGGAATTCTATTGAAGCTCCTCAATGGAATGAAAACAGGGGTAAAACCTACCGGTGAGCACAGGAGCTCACTTTTGCAGGTAACAGATATTGTACCAGCAGATCTCGACGAGAACACTCTCTGGCCTAAACACGGTTTCCGCATAAAGGTCTCTGATTCTTCACATTCAATATATGTCAGCCTGCCTTTTGAACAAGATGATCTAGTCCTCAGCAACAAGATGCAGCTCGGTCAGTTCATCTACGTGGACAGATTGGAGCCAGGGTCGCCTGTTCCAATAATCAAAGGCACAAAACCACTTCCTGGTCGACACCCTCTGGTAGGTACCCCTGAACCGATAAGGAGTTGCAGAGATGACGGGGATAAAATTGAACAGAGATCCTTTAATTCAAAACTCTCTGCTCACAGAAGAGGTTTTTGGGATAGTTCAGCTGATGTTGCTTCTTCTTCCCCTACTATCGTGAAACCGATTCCTTTGAATTTTGATCAGAGCACCCCAAAAAAAGAGAGACCCAGTCCGATGAGAACAGTAGGCAATATTCCAAATTCTCCACTGATCAGGGGGAGAATGGTTAAGGATGAAAATTCAAGAATGGTTTTGAGATCTTCAGTGAATGGGCTTCTGTCTAAGATGTCAGATTCAAAAGGAGAAAGCCCTCTCCATGTTAGGAAGAGCTGTGTCACCCCTTTTTCTGCGTCCAAAGTTACAAGGAGCAAGACTCCGTACGAACGAGAGCCAATGATCCCAAAAAGTCTCTTCAACAATACTGTAGGTACATTTTTCCTCTATATCATTTCTGTTAGCTCTGCAACATAACTGGAGACAATTCTACATTCTCCCTATTCTTCACTACTACCCAAAAGCTAGTCCTTTCCCAAACAACTGCAGATGCTGAAACAGTCCCAGTTAAATAGTTCAGTTTCCTTGAACGAGTTTTGAAATGAACTAAATTATTATGTCTATTATGCTTACTCCAGGAAAAGAAGAGTTCAACTACCCCTCACAGATTAAGAAATATAAGAGAAGAAGCCTCTTCCAAACAGGTGGGGGAAGAACAGAAACAGAACAACTCAAATTCCATTGCAACTTGTCAACTGCATTCACAGTCTGCTAATTCGAAATCCAAGCACGGTGGCAGTATGTCCATGTCTTTACCTGGAAAACTTAGTGTACTTGGAAAGGTAACTTTATGATTTGAGAACTTTAGTGCCTTGCCATTATAAAATAATCCATCTCAAAATCATTACTTTTAATTTTGCAAATGATAGGAAGCCATTCAACAGAGAGAAACAGCTCAGAAGAATGCTCTGCAAGCACTAAGAGATGCCTCTGCCTCTGAAAGTTTAGTGCGAGTTCTCAGGTATTGAGGTCATTCAACATTCCATGCCTTTATGGTTATTCCCCCTCCCCACCCCCCACCACCACCCACACCCCCCCCCCCCCCAAAAAAAAAAAAAAACTTATTTTTCATAATAATGAGGTACTCATATTTCCCTACAGGATGCTTTCAGACTTGGCAAAAAAAGCAAAGCCAGATGCTCCAGCTGACTGTTTTGACCAGTTTCTGGAGTTTCATCACCAAATGGTGCAAGCAGTGACAGACATGGAGTTAATTCAAGCAGCTACATGCAGTGAAATGGTTGAAACCACTCCAATTGCCAAGCAGACAGAACGGTCGAAGAAACAAGCTGAAGAAGATTCCAACATCTCACAAGAAAATAACTTGCAGTCAGATTTAAATTCATCAAAGAGAAGATCAGCATTATGCAAGTCACTTGCAGCCATCCCAGAAAGAAGTGATGTCAAGACAACCCCTGGGAAGCACCTGAGACCGAACTGGAACCAGAAATTTTCTATGGAAAGGATAGGTGGATCCACACCAAAAGGAAAGTTGCACCCTGAATCTACCTTGGAGAATGATGAGAATAAGAAACCAGCCCCTTGTAGCTTCAACAGTACCATCAAATTAGGCAAACAGATCGAAACAGAAGCCGGAAATTGGTTTATGGACTTCTTGGGGAAAGCGCTGGAAACAGGTATGAAGAAATCAAGAGGAATGGCAGATAGTGACAGGCGTGAAGTCTCACAATCTCTCCTACTCAAGGTTATAAACTGGGTGAAAGTTGAGCAGTGTGATAGCAGTAAGAGGCCAGTTCACCCTAGAGCAGCACAAATAGCCAGGAAGTTAAGAATCAAGATGAAGAATCTTGAATGGGCTGGTGTCTAAGCGTGTGCAGTCTTTACTTGATTAGATGTAATGATGGTATTCCAATTAACACGAGATAATGCGTAATGAAACTCTGTTGACTTCGGTGTTCACAAGTTTTGTGAACAAGATTAATATAAACTAACAACCAACTAGGTTAGCTCTCTACAGACAGGACATTTCAGTGACTGCAGGGTGAAAACATTGCTTGCTACACAGTGATTCTCACTGCTGCTGTAACCGTGAGAAAGGGGAATGGCATATGCAGGCTGTTTGTGACCTTAGATAATTAAGAAAATCAAGAAAAATCTTGACTTGCCTTACTTGTCTCCGTTCTTTCTGAAATAAACAAGTAGAGATTGTCACAATTACTAAAGTAGAGAGATAATCCCTGACTGTGTGTGCCTTTGAAGATCTGCACTTTGCATTGCCAACCAATTTTTCCCTGTGTCACTTACATTGTCTTTAACATAAAAGTATGTAACATATACCTAAATACAGAATGGCAGGATGCCTCTCAAATGTGCTTAGTAACTCCCACATATATACTGAGTCCAGATTTCCCACAAATATATATTCACTTCCAGCTGATGGATAGACAGGGGACCCTATGGATGACCAACCCACTTTGTCAAAATTTGTAACGACATCCACCATTTTATCCAACATGTATATATATATATATATATATTGTCAACCAAAATTTGTAGCCACATCAACTGTATTATCAACCGACATGAATGTAGTTTTTTAGGCCAATGAAAGTGAAAATAAAATATGACTCATTTTGCCAAGTGGTAAGCACTCTTGGACTGAAGCTCACCACCTGAGTAGAGGAACTTTGGGCCTGGTGGTGGCCTTTTCTGCTAGTAGGTTTGATATTCTACACTAATTATAAGCTGTTTTTGGTCGATAAACCAGTCTTTATCTGTATTGATGAAACATGAGTCATTACCTTGATTACCCATTTTTTGGCAGCATTTCCCGCCTTACTTGTGTCAAAAGCAGATGATTTTGTCAATCAGAGCTTTATTATCTTTAGGTATTTCTATGATGAGGTACAAAAAGGAAAAAAGGAACAAGATCCATAGATTTCCCAAGCTTCATAATCAGAAGTGTTACGACAACAAGGAAGCAAAATTTGCCTCTTAGGTTTCACTGTTCTGTTTTAGGAACTCGAGATCCTTCATCTGTAATCTAACTGCTTCTTCTGATAAAGACTTGGGCTCAGGGAAACTTTCATCTTCACCACCTTCAGCAATCTTCTTTGTCTTGGCTTGAACAATCCTATCTATATCAGATTGCCCGACTGAGGGAAAAACTGCGTTAAGCATGATAGAGAGCAATCTCTCATCTTCTTCTTCTATTGGGTCCTTTCCAAAACAACAAACGTAGATGGCATCAAGGGCTTTCTCAGCTCGAATATCCATCGGAATTGATGGAGTAGCAACCTTCAGCTTCGCTCGCCTCTGCATTTAGACATCCCTTTGTCAAGCATGGTTCTTAAAGCAGTGCTTAACATGATCAAAAAATTCAGGCATGTTGGAAGGTAGCTTGAAGACAAAATAATTTAGTGCCATCCAATTATGGAATCAGAATGCTGCTGTGAATCTCAAGAAAGTCAAACAGGTCATATGATCTTGTACTTATCCATCATGCAAGTGAATTAATTATTTTTGCTTATATTGTAATAGAACCACTCCGCGAAGTGGGGACAAAGTTGTGTATATTATGACCCTCCTGAGACCCCACAATGGCGGGAGCCTCGTGCACTGGATACGCCCTTTTTTTGATAGTGGGGAAACATCTTGAGGCTTCATGCAGTTATGCAGCAGAACATGGTAATAGCTAAGCAACACCTTGAAGTGTAATCCTAACACTTCATGTGTGAGGCATATGAGGCACATATGCCATAAATTCTGGAGACAATATTCTTTGCATCACCAAAATAATTTATTCATCACAATATTAGCTATAAAAGATAAGGAAGAAAAAACCCTGTCGGTCTGGTGCTGCCTATGCCCAGACACAGGCGGGCACAGAAAGACCACGCTGCCCCTCCCATGCCGTGAGCTGAAGATGCTCCCACATGCCCTCCCATTGGCCTCATGCACCGGCATAGGCAAAATTAGACCGGCAGGGTTCTTTCACCCAAAAGATAAACTACTAAACTTTTAAATCCTTACTATTGTTGCGAATTATATATCCCATCTTTATTATAGCTATGTATTTCCTCTTCATCTTTAATATTTTTAGCTTCATTCAATGTTATTTTAAGTGTACCATGGGATTTTCTTATTGACAACCCTTAAAATATCAAATAATTTGTAGCCCTACTATTTTACCCTTTTAGTATAATTATTTTTATATTCTAATGAGGGAAAATTCTATCATGATTCATTTCATATGTCTACTCGAAAATGTGCATGAGAATGATAGCTTATGATAATGAAATACTGATCAGTTACTTTCAAATTATTTTTGAGAATCATTTATACCTCAAACTCTAAGAATTTTAGAAATAAAACAAAGGGCAAATAAAAGGTGTCAAATTCTAAACACCTATAGAGGTGTCATTTAGACAGCCCCGTATTTATATGTATTAATAAGCTTGATATCGAGGCTTACTTTCCATGCCTCAAAGCTAGAAGCCATGGAACCCTCATTCCCTTCATATTGACCTTTAACCTCCATCTCCTAACACACATATGTCTTCATGCCCTCAAGCCATCATCACATGATTGTAGTAATTCAGAATCAAATAAATGGAATGTAAAAGTTAAATCTGAATGATGTGGACTACAAAAACATTGATAGATTTTGAAGCTCCAAGACCAAGTGACCGACTGCTACATTTAAAAAGTCCAGAGTTCCGAGTATGGGACACAACTAGTTCTTCATATTAGGCTCAAAGCTTTCTAATTCCCTTTCAACTCACACTGTTACACTATCTCTAAACAAAAAGCATTAGAAGTTATATTTTTTGGTTCCTATGTTTTTTGGTAAAATTTTTGGTTCCTATGTCATAGAAAGAAGTAAAATAGATTAGCTTCTCATGCTTCAAGTGGGATGCATACCAAAACTAATATATAAGCAATAGTTTTGTACATGAAGTGAAAGTGCAAACTACCAGGATCTGGAGATTCATTTGACCAAAACCTATCATAACTACAAGAATTGCAAGAGAGCAACCAACCTCTCTTGCTGCATTCATGATGGAAATGAAGTTCTCCTCTTCAAATTCAATATCATTAGAAATGCGAAGCCTTGCAACACCCTCCAGAATTTCCTCTGACTTTAGTAGACCAGCACCAACTGCAGCCAACCAACAGCAGAGCAGAACATACAAAGTATCCCCAGCCTACCAAGAAAAAAGCACAAATTCTATTAAGCCCAACAAAAGAAAAGCAAAAGAAAGAAACCACTTTGCTTGGATGGGTTGGTCAGTGAAAATCAGTCTACACTTATAGCGGCAAATGTATTACTGACAACATTCTTCTCTGTCATGAGCTAGTTAGGGGTTTTAATAAGAAGTCGCACTATCCAACCGGACATTCTTAAAGTCTTTCACTCGTTGAGATTGGAGTTTATCAAGGAGGCCATGACTAAGATGTGCATTCCCCTGTGTTTGTGAGTTTGGTCATTCACTGTGTTTCTTCTGCTCATATCTATATTGTTGTCAAAGAGAGACCAGTTGGTTATTTTTGCAGTAGGATTGGCATTAGTCAAGATGCCCTACATCCCCTTGTATTTCATTTTGGTTATGGAGGCTCCCTCCAGGAGTATTCAATCAAGTGTGGAGCAAAAGAGTATTGTCTTATTTCCTAAATGCGAAACTCTCCAACTTTCTCATTTTGCCTTTGCAAATGACCTCATGGTCTTCACCAAGGCTAATCCTTCCTCCAAGGAAGTTATGTTGGGGGTTTCAAATTCTTTTGCTTCTATGTCTGGTCTAAGGATCAATAGCAACATATCTGTTCTGTTCTTGGCTATTGTCACTGAGGACATTAAGGAGAGAATGAGGCGTATCTCAGGGTTCTCTGTGGCATGGTTCGAAATCTCGCTGAATTTCGGAATTTCGGTGTTTTTTTTTTTTTTTTCCGAAACGAAATAAGGCCCGTAATAACATTTGTACAAAATTTCGATCGAAATTTTGGTATTTCGGAATCTCGCCTGTCTCGGTACATTCCATATGTTATAAATACCATATCTCGATCGATATTTCGACTGTGTCTCCCCTGTCTCGGTGGTTTCGGTTCCATTTGCATATTTTAAAAGAAAAACACTCCAAGTCTCCAACAAGCCTCTAATTAGCCACATCATCAGACATTTTGACTTCCATTGAACTCCTACAAGATCTACACATTCAAAGCTTAAGAAAAGTAAAGTTCTTTCTCCAAAACCAAGTAAAAATTTCAGACCAGTTCGACGGTTGCTGCCAAACAAATGTTCAACTCTAAAACAATGTCATGTCCTAATATTTTTGCATTTTTATGTTCTCAGCATGTTTATTAACCTTAAAATAAGTTACCCACCAAGTTTCAAGTCAAAATATGGCCGTTTGACCACTAAAACAGTCAATCGAAACAAACAAAAAAAATACACCATTTCAGCCGAAATTTCGTCGAAACGAAACGAAAGGAAACTTCAGTTTCTGAACCCACCGAAACACCGAAATGAAACGGGATTTCAAACCTTGCTCGGTGGGACAACTCCCAGTGAAATACTTGAGTCTCATCTTGACATCCTCTAAGTTGGCTGTGCATCACTTAAGTGGTGTTTTTGGTCTCCCTAAGCTTATCATTCAAAAAGGTGGAGTTTATGATGAACGCTTTCCTTTGGAAAGGCACTGATAACAAAAAATTCTTGCATTCCATCAGTTGGGCTTCTGTGTATTCTTCCTAAAGATGAAGGGTTCTTGGCATAAGGGGAGCTCGAATGTCATACTAGTAGAGATCAAAGAAAAATAAAGAAAAAACAAAACAGAATGAAATTTCTCACCCGGCCTCGCCGATCTTGGAACTCGTAAAAAGCTCTGGAATCCATTACAGAACACTTCTTCCCGACCCTCCTCCGGAACTCCGCAAAATCGATAATGTCGCCTCCGAGCCCTCCTTCGTCGTTAAAAATCCTGGCAACGAGGCCAATCAGAGGGAGAGAACCGATGACTTTCCCAGCGAAGCTCGCCATTGAGTTCGAATCCTCCATATAAGCCTTAACAACCAAGACCCCATTACCACTTGCTGATCTCCTGGACCTGGAAGAGCTTCTAGAGATATGGTGGAGATGTAGCAAAGGGACTACTGAGGAGTTGGAAGCGATGCTTGATAGGTGTCGCAGGTTAATATGGAGAGAGGAAGAAGAAGGACTAACTGTCACAACGACCATGGCTGCAAGAGCCGAGAGGCACTGGTACTCTGTTCATCTGGTCAGTTAAATTCTGGCCTCTCCTTTGAGGAAGGCGAGCCCATAATCCATATCCTCTATGGTCTACAGCGCGAGACCAGTGATTAAGATACTATTCACCAATAAAGAGAAGAAAAAGGCATCGGAGGATTTTCCGTACATGTCCAGTGAAAATATCATGACCGTTGGATGGGCATATGATCGTGTGTCCCCATCTATTGAAATAAAACGTGTCAATTTATCAGATCGGCCGCACCCGACAGAAACCCTTAAAATGAAATTTCTTCATAATTCACAGCAACACCGGCAGAACAGAGAAAGTAACGGCTCCGAGATCTTGCAAGTAGTGAACCTAATTCAACTCCATGTAAGAAGACGAGGAACTTGCTTCTTCGCTGGTATCTACAACACTGGAAAGGAGTGAGAGCGGAAGTTTTTGAATCTCTCCGCTTCATCTTCGAAATAGGGTTTGCAGGTTAGTTTCGTTTGTGTTTCTCTGCTATCAAAAAATGATATAGTTTCTGTTTATGGCTTCGCTTTTTCTTTTTTTTTTTCCTTCTTCTATAACCCTTGCTAAACATGGAATCGATAAATAATAAAACGATTTTCTGTTTTAATTAGCATATAAAGGGTTCAAGAGTATAACCCAGACTTAGGGTTTACCAATTGTTATGTTCTTAATGAGAGTTTGTGATGTTTGGGCTTAATGACATTCTTGGGGTTTTTGGATTTTCCTAGTGAATTTACTAAACTTGTTTGCTAGTTTCCTCTTGATTAAGCATCTGTGAGCTCCTACGGGCTGGGATTGTTGTTGAAACCGCTTAAGCAAACGTTTGTATTTTGATTTCATTAGAGAAATTAGTTCCTTTTGATCGTTCGTTTCTTAGTAAGCAGACGTGGCTTCCCAACGAGCCAAATTGCTTGTCCAGAGTCTCCAGACTCAACAGCAAGTGTTTTTCGACTTGAGGAGGCAGTTATGCTGGCCTCGATGGTAATTGCTTGAATTTTGTCTATGGGTGTAACATTGATTGCTTCCTGTGAGCAAGGTGATGTTTATTGATTTATTTATTTATTTTGTAACACTCTGTTTTGGATTTGGCAAGTGTGAGTTTTTTTCCCCCCCTTTTTGGATGGATAAAAATTTGGCATGTGTGAGTTGATGGAAATGTGTCCATCAAATCAATTAATAAAGAATTTATTTATGTTTACGATTGCATGATAACTGGCTTGTTTGTCCATAGGTCTTAACCTAAAATTGTCCACTGCTAGGAACAGAATTAAGCATTCTGTTCATACAATCATCACACTGCGTTCCTTCAGGAATGTTGATTCCGAGACACAAGTGTTAGCATACATTGAACTAGACCACATGAGATTCTTGAATGGACTATTGTCACTTTTTTGAGAAACAAGATTCTTTTCTGTAGTTTATGATTGATCCCCTGACTTGAGAGGTCTTTTTTATAGTTGTTAAAGCGTCACCTAAGCATCTTCTAGGCGTTCAGGCGGTTTTGGAGATGGCTAGGTGGGTATCTCTTTTTCCGAACACACAAAAGGCAACCCACCTTGGTGTGCTGCCTAGGACTCCTTGTTAGCTGTCATGGTTTAGTAGCTGGGCGACCGCCTTATAGCATATGCATTATCTCGGGGCATTCATCAAGGATGCCCCTTTAGGATTTAGCCCTTATCTCTTTATCATAGCTATGGAAGGGTTATCGTGTATTTTAAAAGTATACATGGAGATGAATAAAAATTGGTAGGAATTATCTTGAGGTTACTCATATATTGTTTGCTAATGATACATTCATATTCTATACAACTATTCAAAATGATATTTCAACTTTACATGTATTGAAATTTTTTCAAGATATATCAGGTCAGAAAATTAATTTTAAGAAAAGGGATGTCTTGTATAGTAGGCATGTTAGTGAGGGTATGGGGATATGGTTGTGTAGTCTTGGTGTTAGACCTATTGATGAGGATGCAACATATTTGGGTACTGTCAATGTTTTTCAATAGGATTAAGTGTAATGTGTGGCAGTGTCTTGTTCATAGAGTTGAAAAGAAAATTGGAAGTTGGAAATTTTCCCTTTTTATATCAAGCAGGGAGGTCAGTTCTAATTAAATCGGTCCTTGACTCTGTCCCTACTTATTGTATGTCTTATTTTCGTATTCCTTTTAAGATTTTCTCCAAGTTAGATTCTATTGGCTCCAAATTTTGGAAATGTGTTGATTCTTGCTTTGATAAATGGAGCCATGTAGGATGGGATAGGTTATATGGAGCCATGTAGGATGGGGTAGGTTATGTCGTCCTAAGTCATTAGGGGGGCTAGCATTTAGGAGCATGTCTGCTCGTAATAAAGCTCTCATGATAAAACTGGCATGGAGATTACTAACCCAACCTGATCAACTTTGGGAAAAAATTCTAAAGGGAAAATATTTTCACCATTCTAACCTTTTCATCAATTTGTTATTCCCTCTAGGGGTTCAGTTGTGTATGAGGTATTGCTAAGGTTGTTCCGCACCTCCAAGATCTAGCATGTAAGAAAGTAAGAAAAGGAGAGAGTGTTTCTAGTTTGCAGGATCTAGTTATGATAAAGTTAGTGAGCTTATTTATAATAGATCTAGGATTGTGAATTTTGTATGGCATTTACTTATACATCCTAAGTTTCTTTTTTTTTTTCTTTTTTTTTGGTGGAAACTTTTGAGATTTTTCCTTTTTGGCCCTAGCTTAAGATAGTGTTGCTTCACTATTGGCATGCTAGTGTTCATGTAATCTGTTTGTTATGTCCCTTTCAGGCTCAGCTGAGCTGCATGTTCTCATTCAATACCAGCAAAGGTCCAAAGCAGATGACTGGTCAATGGTTCATCTGGTCAACAGATGGTCAGTTGTGGGTCATTGATATTTGACATAAAATTTAAGCACCGTGGATTAAAACTCTGTATTGTTAAGACTTGACTGCGGGATCTCTTTAATATATCAAGCATATTTACGATTATTTGAGACTTTCTGGCCATCCATTTGGACCATTGACCACTAGGAAAACCCGCTCCAGTCTCTGTTTCATTTGCAAAATAATCCATAGCTGTTGGGCCTAGCAAAGTATGCAAGTAGCATGTAAGAGTGCTGATATTTTATTCCTTCGTTCTTTTTCAGGTATAATGTATAGAAGGTTATGCCCTTTGCCTGCATTCATAGCCTCTAACATCTGGTGAACTTGGTGAAGCAGCTATGGATTTGCTCCAGAGCTATGCAGAGAAAAGCGATGATGAGGAAGAACAAAACCCTACGACAACCTCATCTGCTCCTTCGTCACCAGACTCATCTCCTCCTCGAATTTCTTTACCTTCAAAAACCTCAGCTCCAAATGTTGATGACACCACACTTGCCCTCACAGTTGCCAACAAAAATCGAATCCTCCACAAACCAATCGATCCATCTCAGCATGTTGTAGCTTTCAACCCTACATATGACCAGCTCTGGGCTCCGATATATGGTCCTGCTCATCCCTATGCAAAGGATGGTATTGCCCAAGGCATGAGAAATCACAAGTTAGGATTCGTGGAGAACGCATCATTAGAACCCTTCATCTTTGATGAACAGTATAATACATTCCACAAGTATGGATATGCTGCTGACCCTGCGGCGTCAGAAGGGAACAATTATGTTGGTGATTTGGAGGCTTTGCAGAAAAACAACGGTGTTTCTGTTTATAATATTCCAGAGCATGAGCAGAAGAAGAGAAAGCTTAAGAGAAAGAAAGAATTGGAGAATGAGGAGCTTGATAATTCAGGTGGTGATGTTGATATTTCTGAGATCGAAAATCCTGCATCAGAAGAGTGGCTAAAGAAGAACCGAGTCAGCCCATGGGCTGGGAAGAAGGAAGGATTGCAGACAGAATTGACGGAAGAGCAGAAGAAGTATGCAGAGGAACATGCTGAAAAGAAGGCTGAGAAGGAAAGGGGTGGAGGTGATAAGACTGAACATATAACAGATAAGAGTACTTTCCATGGGAAGGAGGAACAGGACTACCAGGGTAGGTCGTGGATTGCTCCCCCAAAAGATGCCAAGGCAACAAATGACCATTGTTACATTCCAAAGCGGTGGGTCCACACATGGAGTGGGCACACAAAAGGTGTATCAGCCATTCGATTCTTTCCAAAGTCTGGACATCTGCTCCTCTCCGCAGGAATGGACAACAAAGTCAAGATTTGGGATGTTTTCAACTCAGGAAAGTGCATGCGGACATACATGGGCCATTCAAAGGCTGTTCGTGACATCTCCTTTTCAAATGATGGGACAAAATTTTTGAGTGCTGGTTATGATAAAAACATAAAGTATTGGGATACAGAAACTGGGAAGGTAATTTCAACATTTTCTACTGGAAAGATCCCCTATGTTGTGAAGCTTAACCCAGATGATGACAAGCAGAACATCCTACTGGCAGGAATGAGTGATAAAAAGATTGTTCAGTGGGATATGAACACTGGACAGATCACCCAAGAGTATGATCAACATTTGGGTGCCGTAAATACCATTACATTTGTGGACAATAACAGGAGGTTTGTCACATCAAGTGATGACAAATCCCTCCGTGTGTGGGAATTTGGAATTCCTGTCGTAATAAAGTACATCAGTGAGCCTCACATGCACTCAATGCCATCAATTTCCCTTCACCCTAATTCAAATTGGCTTGCAGCTCAGAGTTTGGACAATCAGATTCTTATTTACAGCACAAGGGAGAGGTTTCAGCTCAACAAGAAAAAGAGATTTGCAGGGCACATAGCGGCTGGTTACGCCTGCCAAGTCAATTTCTCGCCAGATGGACGTTTTGTCATGTCCGGGGATGGCGAGGGCAAATGCTGGTTTTGGGACTGGAAAAGTTGCAAAGTATTCAGAACACTAAAGTGTCACGAGGGTGTATGCATTGGCTGTGAGTGGCATCCACTGGAACAAAGCAAAGTGGCAACCTGTGGCTGGGATGGCATGATTAAGTACTGGTAATAATCCTATTCTTTGGGTGCAAACCAAAACCTCTTACTGCGTGTGTCCAAATCAATTTGATTGGTGGTTCTTTAATGATACTCATACTGACTCAAGCCGGTGAGCCTCTGTGTTTTTTGTTGGATTCTATCGACTTTTTAAATGAAACTAGAGTGCTTTAACTAGCTAGTTCTGACTTTTACAATCCATGTCATATGTTGTACAAACTAATTTAGCTCCCCTAGTTATGAATAATGGCACTCAGAAACTCTTGACTAAACTTTTTTCTGAACCAGTCAATTATTTCTTTAAATTTCATTTAAAAAAAAAACCTTCTTGGAATTTGTCACATGAATTCTTTACTGCAATCATGTTCAAAAAGCCTGGTGAAGGGTTCTTATGCCAGCTTCCTGTGTCAGTGCGACACTACCCTTCTCTGGTCTTTTGACCTGTACGGAAAAATTCTGGGGAGTGGGGAGTTACGAATTTATTGTGAATATAATGAGTATTTTGACATAATTGGTTGAAACTAGTTTCATGTGGAGAATTCTCCACATCAGCCTTTTCAGCAATCACTTTTGGCCACATCATGCTGATTTTTTTTTTTTTCAAATTAAATTGTTCTGGCTTTGTTTTGAAATGTAAACTTCAGCTGACCATACCAAAGTTGTTTCTTTGATGAGATACTGCCTCACAGTCAAATTGATGTACCTATTCTGAAAATCTCCAAGCCAGACTGAGGATAAAATATTTCTGTATCTATTTATTTATTTTTGGATAGTACATTTTGTTTACTGTTTGAAGTTTGTGCATTATCAAGGGAATTCTTTGCTAGAGAATGTCAGATTCTATTAGGGTAGTGACTTGATGGTCAATTACTGATTTTCTCCTCTCACTTGCAGGGATTAGCCAATTTTCAGTGATGCCCTGCGGCTTGTATCAGTCAGTTAACTGCTAGAGAATGTCAGATTCCATTAGGGTGGTGACTTGATGGTCAATTGCTGATTTTCTCCTCTCACTTGCAGGGATTAGCCAATTTTCAGTGATGCACTACAGCTTGTATCAGTCAGTTGACTCATCCTGCCCATTCTAGGAGGATAGAAAGGGACTAGAAATATTCTTGAAGCGATACGCTCGTCCCAGTCAAAAGTATTGTAACATCTGTGAGCTTTTGTTTTTCTCAGTTTTTCTCAGTTTTTGTCATTATGGATATTTCAAGTAACTTGATGAATATGTATCGCATCTTAACCAATTTCAGGCCCTCTTTTTCACACTCCCCTCTTTTACCTGGAGTTTCTCCTGTGTTGCCTTCTCTGAAATTTGCTATCTTCAAACACTGGTCATCAAAACATCTCTCTCTAGACTTACACACAATTGGGCGAGGATTTGTGTGTGACAAGTCCTTCACTTAGCAATGGTGGCAATCTTTACTTTTCTCAATACCTGGCTAGACAACAATGACTGGTACAATGTCATCAAAATGCTTCTTTTTTTTTATGAGATGCCATGCTTCTTGTTCATTCATAATCTTAACTGCAATTGAAGGGATACCTGAACAATAGGACCCAACCCAACCCAACCACAACCAACCCCCGCCCCTCCCAAAAAAAAAAAAGTTTCCTTAGGGTCCATTTGGTATTGTTCTAAAAAAACGTTTCTGGAGTTTTTTCGTTCTATTGGAACGAAAAAACGGAATCTTCTGTTTGGTGCACTTATGGTCCGTTTCTGTTTTTTTGGAACAAAAAGTAAAAAAAAAACTGAAAACGCGAGATTGGACGGAACTCCAAAATGGAGTTCCGTTTTCCCAGTTTTGTTCCATTTTATAAAAAATAAAAAATAAAAAAAATTTCCCGATAAAAATCTGAAATTTTAAAGCATCATTTTTTCGTTTAAATACTGCGTTTTGACACAGAAACTGAAATTTTCGTTTTTGAAATGAAACGGTGTTTCTGAAACAGAAACGATACCAAACGGACCCTTACTCTTTTTTGCCAGGGTTAGTAATTTTTTTGGTCTTGAAAGGATCAACTAGTCCAGTTTTATCCACGTGCACTAACAAAGGAAATGCAGAATTTGAATTGGGAGCTGGGGCTGGAAAGGCTTGTCCAAGATAATCTCATGTTGGGAGAGATGGATTTGTTTAACTAGATGTATAGCTCAAGAAACCAAAGAGTGAAATGAGGCCAAACTACCTTACATGGAATCGATAGGGCATTCTAACTAGAGAGTCAGCTATATTGTAGTACATTTCATTGGAAGTAATATGATCACTACTTTATGCCTAAAAACTATAAATATTTATTGAAAGAAAGATGCTATCCGTCGGTGTAGGTATACGCTTAGACACAATTGAGTAAAAGAATTGTGTTGCCTTTCGTTATAGATGGTGCAATGCATTCCCATTGGCTTGTGCAATTTTGTGTACTTGCGCTACCCGGATAGCATTTGTCTTTTCCCATATTTCTAGTACTTCGTTCCGGTCTTTTTTGTTTTTAATAGAACCAATAGAGTCATGCTTTTAGGTTAGGATAAGAGTTTAGTGAATGGTGACGTAAGCAACTTTTTTTAATCTTGGGTGGCCTCCAAATTAGGTCACCTTACAAAAGCCTGCTTCACTCACGTCCACAATTTTTAATGATATGATAGAAAGTTGGCCCTACTATAATATGCCAAATTTGTATTGTCCACATGGTTAAAGTGCACTTTTGAGCTGCGTTCATTTAGTCGGAAAACATCAGAAAAGTTCACTGGACAGTGTTCAATGTGGTGGTAGGGTTCCTTGGTGCTTAAGTTTTTCTCACTTATTCGTCCTTTCTCTCAATTATTGAAATGTTGGGAGTTGTCAGGGCACGGTTTTTCATCGCTTGTTTGCCTAAAAAAAAAAAATTCTATCGGTTACATGTTATAATTAAGATGTCAGGTTGGTAATGTCTTTATATACTTGAGAACTATATATCCATTTAAAAATTAGAAGAGAAATATTTCAATGGAAGATGACCTGAGTGGATGCTCACCCTAATGATTCACATCTATATGAAAAGTGGTTCCATTCTTTAATTGTGATTGAATCATTCAAAGCAATGAAGAACCATCATTCCTCTACGCTTCATGGCTCAATAAAGAAAGTCAATTATTAATTTCTCTTCCATTTGATTAAAAAAAAAAAAAAAGAATAAGATAAAATCATGATGAGATAATAATTGATTTATGTCTTTTTTTCTTTTCAATTTCAAAGGATGGTTTTACTTGAAAAAAAAATATATCAAATGAGTGAGGAATGATATAGACACAATGTTAATATATGTTATCAAGTAGCTAGATGGAGAACTCAATCCCTATATTTATATAGATCCAAGTGAAAAATTCGTCACATTTGTAGCTTTATTTATGAGCTTAATATGCTCATCTAGTCCCTCTCTTTAAGGGCAGGCTAGGCTTGACCTCAGCAGGTGGAGGTAGGGAGGGACTTAGGAGTAATCTATGGATTTTGAGATACCATGGGAAAATTTAGAGGTAAAAGTTTGCTTCTTAAGGATATCAAATGGATCTCCCCATAAGGTAATTTTAATGCAGCCTATTTATCCTTTTTTGCAATCAGTTTAGCTGTAACACTTGTTGCTCTAGATAGTTGTCCACCCTTTTTCAAGTATGTTTCTATGTTACATATGGTTGGGCCTAAAAGCATATCGGTTGAAGTTGATTAATCAAAACTCCTTTTAGGGACAAAAAGGAAGTTAAGGAAGAGAGTTTGAGTAAATATAGACCAAGCACAAGGGAGAGATTAAAAAAAAAAAAAAAAAAAAAAAAATATCCTAAATCATTTAAATATTTTTTATGCAAATGATATTTTATATAAAACTTTTCTTTTGACTTTATTTGTTTTGTTAATTTTTTTTGTGTAAGTAATATTTTACATAAAATTTTCCAGCATTTTTTTTTTCTATTTTATGTTAAACGAATGGTGAAAAAATCTTGAAAAAAAAATCCACCTTTTTACATGGAAGCAAATGAAGTTCATATAAACTTCTATTATTTTTTCAAGTAGGAAAAAATACTACCAGGTTGTGCACTTTTGAGCCTAGAAATGGGAGCGGAGAAATGACCAACCTGCTCCCCTAGTTGTATGCCTTGATGCATGCTCCCATTGGTTCTCACATTGACGCATGACCCTGAGACCAGGTAAGGTTCTTTTTCCCTTTTTTTAGTTTGTTTTTATTATAAAAAATTCTCTTTCTTAATAAGGCCCACAGAACAAAAAAGCATCACCCTTCATTGTAACAAATAGGGCAACTTAGTATACCAAAGAGAAAAACCATCTAAATTCTAGACATTCGTAAAGTAAAACCGTCTTTTATTTTGGTTAGGATAAATTACACCTAGGGTACTTGACGCAAAAAAAACCTACGCCTGCAATACTATATTATGTTCGAGATACCATTTTCTATATTTTCAATTTTACTCATACCTTACACTAAAAAATAAATAAATAAATAAATAAAAAGCCCATACCACCACTCCAAGGTTCCTTCTTTATGAAACATAATGTATTCCGAAGTTCAAACATGATATATATGCTTCTGTTTTTTTTTTTGCTGAAAACATGATATATATGCAAAGTAGGATACCCCATGTGTAATTTATCATTTTGATTACTTTTTCCAGTATCTGTGGTTCACCTGTTGTTGTCGTTAATCATTTTAGTTCAACGTTTCTTTTCTTTTCTTGTTTTTCCATTTAGGGTCCAAGGTCAGAAGAGTGAGGGTGTCAACTTAAGAATCGGAGTAAAAAAATAGAATATTTAAAATCAAACCAAACTTCAATTTTGATTTAAAAAAAAAAAGAAATTCATTTGGTTCAATTTGATTTTAGACTCAAAATCATCTTTTTGAACCAAATCAAACCAACTTTATTTGTTTCAGTAGGTTATTTCCATTTAAACTGAATTACAAGACCGTGTATGAACCAAATAAAATCGATTCGATTCGATTCGGTTTGGTTTGATTTGATTTGATTTGATTTTGATTTGTATATATTATATCCTAAAACGAACCGATTGACGTAACTCGGACACCACTTTCTACATAAATTGAAACATTCACGACCATAGCCAGACGTGCTACCCAGTGGACCGGTGGACCGTTGGACCCCTAAAGAATCGCAGCAGTTCTCCAAGAAATTGTCCTAAAGAAGAGTGTAACGTGTAAACAATGTCAAAATTCCCGCTTCTTGTCTTGTCACAACAGTCTCTTCCAATTCTTTTCTATTGTCCGTTTCCTCACGTTCGTACGAACGGTAACTTCCAAGTTCCCTCTCTCTTGAGATTTGACGCCTTTCTCTATTCTTCACTCCGACCTCTATAAATACCCTAGATTTGCTAATAAAAGCTTCTATTTTCATTTTTCTCTCTCGGTATCTGTGTGTCTCCATAGCCAGAGCGAGAGAACGAGAGACTATGGGAGCTTCGGCAGACGAAGAACACATGTTGCTCTCCAACCAGTTTGATTCCGTCTCTGCGCCTTTGCGTGATCGAAGAACTTCCAAGTATGTTCAAGATAACGTCCACGGATGCATCTTTATCGAACCGGTAGGAGTTTGGCTTTCAACTTCGGGTTATAGTGTTCGTTTTTACTGTTCTTGTATCAGGACTTCTACTTCTCTATTCGATTTCGAGTTTTTTCTTTCGCGCAACACCTGCAGTAGTTTACTCAGGTTGCAGTTTCTTAATTGGTGGAATTTTTATGGATTTGGAGAGGAACGAAGTGTTTCGTTTGGATGTTGATGCAGTTGTAGTTGATTTCAGATTGTTTGAATCGCATTACTTTTCTTAGTCTAAGAAGAAGAAGTTAGTGAATATGGATGGAGTTCAAATTTAAGAAATTAAGAACCGAATAAAACTGGTAGTTTAGAAAGCAAGACAAACTGGTTTCCGAGTTTTAAGGATTCGAAATCCAGTGATTGCACTGCGTAAACGCTCTTGTGGCGAGTCTTGCGGTACTACAGGAATTTTTTTGGGCTCCAGATAAATTTTCTCGGTGAAACTTTCTTAATTGTTTTTTGGATTTTTTATTTGAAGCTTAGACAAATCTGTCTGATTTCGACTTATTTCTTCACTTGATCAACGGACTATGAAAGTTTTGCTGTTTTTATGCCCTAGGCATAATATTTTAGCAGTTATTTGTTTACTTACGATGTAGGTAATACTGTCTTCTTCATGTTTCCTGTTAACTGACTTTATGATGTTGATTTCATCCAGCAATGTTGTTCTAGGATGTTTGTATACTTTATCTCTATGGTGCGACCATTTTAGTTTATTTTTTTGAGTAGAAGATGCGGCAAATTGTTTGTGAGACGGGATTTATCTAAACAGAGGGCCGTGGTGCCACCCCCCACTCCCCCCCCCCCCCCCCTCCAGGGGAAAAAATGCACATGCTAAACACTGGTGGGAGAATTTCGGTTTTGAGTTGGTTTAGTGGATCGTGAATAATGATGGCTCCATCTTTGGTGCAATTTATGAATTCAAACCCCTGGCAGAGAATTTCACAATTGAATTTGATTATTATTTTCTCAATTGTTGCAGCTCTTCTTGGACTTTATAGACACTCAGCAGTTCCAGAGGCAAGTGTATTCTTTAATTTTTCCTTGCAGTAACTGTATTTTCTAACTTTGGCCCACTCTCCTTCCCTCCCCAAGTTTTGAATACTTAATGTCATATTATTTATTCTATTTTGTAGGCTTCGTGATCTAAAGCAACTTGGTGAGTTTAATTACCTTATTTTTTCTGATCCATTATTTGTAATAACATTATTTATTCTATTTTGTAGGCTTCCTTTTTATTCTAACTATTCTTCTTAACTGGTCTGAAGGAATCCCTGTTTTTTTAACTGGTCTGAAAGAATTCCTGTTATTTCTATGTTATTGATATTTATTTTATTTTTCCCCAATCAAAGATATCGCAAAAACTAATCCCAGAGGGTTAAGGGACAAATTATATAGTAGTCATTGCAATGAAGGCTCAAAGCTCTTACCCTCATTATTTTGTCACATTCCAGGCATTGCTCTTCATTTCTATTCTCAATGTAGGAGATCAATTTTGGACACTAAATTTGGTCACTTGCTGACATGCTAAGTGGTTCTCTGTCTCAATATGCTTAATGCTTTTACTGAAACATGATCAATCGCAATTAACGAAATATGTCGTACAGTTTCAGTGAGATGGTTCATTATGTTGTATGAGGGGTATGTGGTGAAGTACCAAAATTCTACATGCAAGAACAGGGAAGGGTTAGTACTTCATTCTCGTTGCTGTTATAGGGATCACACACGTGTGTGTGCGTGTGCGTGTGTGAGAGGGAGAGAGGGGTTACTGGATGTTTTTCTTCTCGTGGTTAGTAAAAGAACATTAAAGGCTTACTGAGCTAGTAGTTTATTTTTTGAATGATGTGAGCTAAAAGTTTATGGCACTCTAGGATTTCAATACCACCAATTCTTTTTCATGTTCCTGTAAATTGGGTTGATGACTTGCGTTTAGTGCTCATCTAATATAAGCTGCAAATGTGACTGAAAACTATGCATGGTAAGAGTTAAATTTTATATTTCTTTTTTTGGCTATGTGTAAAAGAAAATTACTTTGAGATGGATTATTGCAACCTGAACCTTTTACCCAGTGCATTGTTTTTCTTATTTTGCTTTTAGTTGGTTTAAATTGGTTGAAGTTCTACACATATTGCAGGTATAGCATGCATGGTTTATCCAGGGGCTGTACATTCTCGTTTTGAACATTCACTAGGGGTTTACCACCTTGCTGGTGAAGCAGTTCAAAAACTTAAACTTCACCATGTACGAACTGTTTCTATACCCGATTACTAATCAGTTCAGCAGCTATACACTGTTACTGATGTTCTCTGGATACTTGTGCTATCTTTCTAGGGCTCTGAGCTTGGTATTGATCGTTTTGACATGCAGACTGTAAAACTTGCTGGTAATTATCTATGCTTGAAACAGGACTGGGTGTTTTTTGGGCCACCTGATCCAATTTGTAGTTTTTGGTTATTTCTTTTCTAGGATTGCTGCATGATATAGGGCATGGACCTTTCAGCCACTTGTTTGAGCGCGAGTTTCTTCCTCGGGTTTGTAAGGGTGTGGAATGGTGATTCTTTCCCCTTTAGTGGAAATCCTTTTTTTGTCACCACTGTTGATTATGATTATGATGAAATTTGTATAGTTGAGCAATAGGAAAAAGATGTTCCCTATGAGATTTTGGCTGTTTTCTATTTCTTAACTATGGTTTCGGCCATTGGTATTAGCCATGTGGGTGAATGCAGAGTAATAGCGATCAAGATTCAAAACTGAGCCATTGTCTTCATTGTATTAGCTGTAAATTAGGTTCATAGATATATAGAAGCATCAATTGGTGGTGGGAAACAGGGGGTTTTCTTTATTCTCTGGATTTTTGGAGGCAACTCCGTTCTTTTTTGCATCTTTCAAAAAGAAAAAAGAAAAAAGAAAATAGAAAAAACCCAGGTTTTTCTGTGCATGTCATATGAGTAGTATGAGTCATTGGGGGCATCGCACAAGCACCTTGTTTGTATTCTTGGGGATATTTTTGGCAACACTGACTTGCTTTCCTTAATTAAGGTGAAGCATATGATGTCCTTGTCTAGACATGCCTGTAGGGTATATACCTCTTATATCTGATTCTCCTTTAGTGGGCGAGCCTGTGGTGCAACTGCTAAGTCGCATTATCGCAACATGTTGGCCACAGGTTCAAAACTCGGAAATAGTCTCTTCTACATGGCAGAGGGTTTAGGCTGTGTACACGTCCCTCCTAGACCCTGCAGTAGCGGGAGCCTCGTGCACTGGATTGCTCTTATATCTGATTCTCCTTTCTCATTTTTGGGTAGTGAAAGCCCATGCTTGGAGAAGTAAATCCATCCACTAATTAAAGATGTAACTTCATCAACTTCTCTATTTTCTTTTTATTTGAGAAAATAGATGAAATGGATTTTCATTGGATAACGAATATAGGTACAACGAAGCTTCTAAATATGTGTGTATAAGATCACACAAATCAGTCCCATAAACTGCCCGTGCTTACATATTCTTTCAGGATCAAAGCTTATCCCACGACAATAAAACTGATTTCTTTAGTCTTCCCTGAAATCTTTCTTCTTTTCCCATAAATTATATGGTTCTCTCAAGTGCCTCCACATAGTGTAAGATTACTGTTGTCCAAATTTGACCCCTTTTTTTCTCAAAATGGAACTTAAGTTGTAGTCATGAACAATAATGTAATTGCACGAGGCATATAGGGTTATTTTTCTCAGAACATATCAGCGAAATAAGTGAACTTAGTTTAAGACTTTAAGGAAGTGGGAAAATTGGGAAAATTATGGGTGATCTCAATATTATAGTGCAACTTTAGGGATGCTAACTAGCCTAATTCAAGCATGGACATACATCTAGGAGTTATTAGATGGTACAGAAAAATGGCTCCATGATTCCTACTCTGATAAGTTTGTCATACAGGTTTGTCAATTATATTAAAACTATACCGTAAAATCCAATATATGATGTTGACAATATGGAAAGGTACCTCAAAACATGCATCTATGAAGACTATTAGAAAAACAAACATAGTATTTATTGATAAGTTGCGAGGGAAAATACGGATTAGGTCTCCTTGATTTTTTCTCATATTATATTGTATTATATTATTATTTTATACATTTATTTTCATTTTTGTGATTAAGTTGGAATGTTATATGAAAAACAATGATTGTTGGCATTCGTCCAAAGTAGTTTGCATATTCTTCTAGGTAAAATCATGATTTAAGGTGCTTTTGTGGTTCTTTTTTAATCTCAACTTTCCATAAACTGTAGTGAATCTTATACACCAGATTGCACAATAGTTCTTATAAAAAATTTAATTAAATCCTAATGTTATATCTACTCTCCTTTTTTTTTTTTTTGGGTAAAACTTGGATCTTTCAGTTGAAATCTCCTTTTTTAGTTGAAATCTGTCGGAATTTAGTAAAATACATGCATTTCAAGACTACCTTGGTCAAAATGACTGAAATGAGTACAGTAAATTATATTTCAGTGGAAGTGTGAAACAGTTCCATGGTTTAGTAATTTGGAGAAGAATCAAGTACATTCAATCATGGCTTTTCCTTCTATCAAAACAAAACTAATGCACTAGATCATTATCTTGATTAACTTTGCACATTACAAACTTATTGCCAAGTGGAAGTGTGGAGCCTTGGAGTTGAAAATTATTGATTATCAAACACTTCCTCAGGCACAAGGATTCAAGTGAAAGCCATTAATCAAGGGATTATCAGTTCTCCCCAAATTTTGGGTGATTGGTGAGGTCCGGACAGCCTCACCTTAACCACACAACTCCATTTCCCTCTTTCTGTAGCCGAGTATACCAGCCTTACCACAATCCTTCGATGGGTTTTGTCCTTGCTGTCATGGTTAATTCAGTTCAAATTATAATAATGACTTTATTCATAGAGAGAGAGAGAGAGAGAGAGAGAGAGACCGATTTATTTGGAGTGATAAATGAATCTATTATTTTATTTTTCAAATTCTTTTATTGGTTATTTTTGGGAGAAGATTTCTAATAATTTCAAGGCTCTTTGCTGTTAGCTGTCATTTGGGAGTTTCTGGCCATTCAATAGAAATAACTGAGGTTTTGTTTGCTTCACTAATGTTACTTCTTTTGACAAACTCTGGAAATGATGTCAAAAAAAAGGGGCAACTTTGATGTAGTAGCTAGTGTTGAGCGATTCAGTAGAATGCTAATATTTTGTCTTATTTGTGTTCATTTGGAAAGTCCATTAAGACTCTTGCATTATCACTACACATTACACTCAATACCTCTCCACGCACGGGTAGATCATAAGCATATTAGAACCACATGACCTACTCTATATTTGTCAGTCAAATAGAATGTCTACTGGCTCTTAAAGAACTTATTAATGCTTTTTATTGAGGTTTATTAGGTAAAACATGTTGGATATTGTAACTCATAATTTAAATCATTATATCCATTATCAAAAACTTTTTTTATACGACACTTTTTGATAGTCCTGACTTTGGTGATGTCTTTATTCATATTGGTTACAGTGAGGTGATTTTTATACATTTTTGTTCAAAATCTTTTCCAGGTCTCATGAGCACATGTCAGGTGATATAATTGATTACATTGTTGACCAAAACTGTCTTAAAACCGATCCAGATATAATTAAGAAGGCAAAGGTGAGCTGATATTACTTAGTGTCATACTTTTGCTGCATTTAATTTTACTTTCTGATATAGCGCCGGACAGTTTCTTCCGCACAGCTGTTTTCTTCTTCTTCTTCTTTTTTCTTTTCTTTTTCCCTTTATTTTCATGAAAGATCTGCCATCATAAAGTTTGTATGGATTTTTTTAAGTCATGCAGATACAACCATACATTTATGTTAGGTTATAGGGGCTAGTGTATTTGTTTGTGCTACAGTAGAATGAGTTTCTGAGGGGATGTTAGGGATTGCTATTATTGAATCTTTCAGTGTTGAAATCTTGCTATCATTCATCGTCACTGAGTTTGACATCTTCTAACTGCTTAGTGCCTGATGACCCATTGTCTAGTTTACTATGTCCCATGATAATGGTCTTAAAATGGACCAGGTTGAACCATAGTAGCTGGTGTTTGTTCGAGTTTTATTGGTTTTAAGGAGAAAAAATGAAAGAGGAAAATGTATGAACCAAAAAAATGGACAATTCTTTTCTTTCTTTTTTTTTAACCAATTGCAGCTGTCAATACCATTATCACAATGAAAAACATAAGGATAAATTTTTTTTTTTTTTTTTTTTTTT
>NC_056560.1:10070201-10070321 GCF_013358625.1 Macadamia integrifolia | reverse complement strand
GGAGTTTGTAGAACTTCCGTCATATGATATACTTGAGGACCATAAATCTTTGCAAGTAAATTCTTGGACTACATCTGTATTTTGCTGGAAAATTGGCCTGGTTCAATAATATTTACTCTC